>NC_046970.1:3368440-3415940 GCF_009769545.1 Cyclopterus lumpus | reverse complement strand
TACTTCTTCTTCCTCCTCTTTCTCCTTCTTCTTCTTCTTCCTCCTCCTTCTCATTCTTCTCCTCCTTCTCCTCCTTCTTCTTCCTCCTCCTTCTTCTCCTTCTTCTTCTTCTAGCTTTAACTCACAGCCTTTCCAAACACCACAGGAGCTTTCCAAACACCGGATGGCACCAAGCTGCCCACCCTGTGAGAGACGGTTGAGATATCTAGAGACAGCGGCGTATCTTTAGCTCGTCGTGTCTCACCCTCCCTTAACGACAACGTGGACATAATTAATTGCATCTCTTCCGCAGTAAAAGGGTGACCCTCTCTCCTCCATTGGCCGAGGGTGCGTAAATCTTCCCCCCTGTCTTGTCTGCTTACCCTTTTGAATTTACAGGCCATTTCACATGTGTCTTGAATCGGCTGCGCTCCCCATTTATTTTAATGCTTTCCTACACTTCACACACAGGAGAGTGATCCTGGAGCTCATTGAGTGCAGACATTCACCCGTGACGCTTCTCTCATGAATCTGATTGACCTTTTTCACTCCCTGTGATCCGCGGTAAAAGGTTATTAATCCCCCCCCCTCCCCCCCCCTCCTCCACCCCCCACCCGATTGACAAGCCGGCTATATATCCTGTCCTGCCTGACGCTTAATGTTCCATCTGAGCTGATGGGAAGGTGTGATAGGAAAGGTTTGAGGGTTAGGGCGGTCTGGCTATTGAGGGTCAAAGAGCTGGCCGTCGGCGCGGTAACGACTCTATTAGTGAGACGCACTAATTACAACACAAGGGTCAAAGCGCTGCTGATTCACGTTTTGATAAAAAGGGAGCAGGAGAAAGAAGGTCGCCTTCGGGTGCGTGTGGAGAACATGTCGAAGAGGTCCTGATCACAACATGTACCACTTCCACCCCGTGCAAATCCAGCGCATTCGGCACTTTGGATTATTTATTTATTTTTCCCACATCGCATTTCGTCCGTGACGGATCGGCGGCGCCGGTCGAGGGAATGGTCTCTCGGCCCGCTCCAGTAGTAAAAAGGCCACGGGAAAAAGTAATCACAATGTTCTCTCCCCTGAGTACTGAGCGGGGTTTCATTTCTACCTCCATCCAAGACCTCTCCCTGCTGTAGATCCCTGGGGGGGGGGGGGGGGGGGTCTTGTGACGGCTGAATGCCAGCCTGACAGGAGCCTAATAGAGGTCTAATATGGGAGATTCAAATCCCACAGACCAATCCTGTGACCTTCACATGAGCCTGTGGAGGCAGGTGAAGAGGAGGAGGTGCACAGAGGTGAAGTATCATTATGGAGGGTGACAGGCAGGTAGTTCAGATATCTTTTTCTCCTCTCATCTCTCTCTCTCTCTCTCTCTCTCGCTCTCTTTTTTTCTCTCACTTCGGCTTTCTCTCCGCTGTGTGTGTGTGTGTGTGTGTGTGCGATTCGTTGTCATTTCAGCCGTTCCCTTCACTGAGGGAAATGCCTCGAGTGCTTATTTTTTCTGTGTAAACGCCGATAAAGTATTCTGTTTGGGAAAAAATTATTATTGAGATTACGGCAACTTCTTACGGCATCGTCATGCAAACTCAAAACAGAGCAGATTTCTTTTTTTTCAATTTCAAGTTTTCAATGATGTTCTTTACTGCCAGTAGTATATTTAAAGTTGACGACTGCAGGCGACCGTTCGAGTCCCTTAACAGTCACATTTTAGTTTCAGCTCTTGCCAACAGACTGCAGGACCACGTTATGTCTCCTACAACTACAACTAACATTCCTCCTGACACCTTTAACATTTCTACATGTGTGTGACTATGTATACTTTGTGTACGTCTCCCTCCTCACTCAAGGATGCTGATCACAGGTGGGGGGGGGGGGGGGTCTACAGGGACAGCCAATGAACATCATCCGCAGTATAAGAGCCACTACCGCCTGATCAATCTGAGCTCTCATTAAAAGCCCTTTGCAACCCGATACAATATCAATACTGTAGCACCACAGAGAGAGACCTCCAGAGCTGTTAGGCAGGCCGCTGGCAGCTTAGCTGTCATTACCGGGGCAGGCGACATGCCAGAGACCCCCTTCGTGGACCACTTAGGCTCCCCCGTGGTCCCAAACACAGGTCAGCACAGACAGATGGGCTGTCTGGGCAGCTGTCCAGGGGCCGAGGCATAGATGCCGACCTGTGGAGGAGGAGGCGGCCCGCGCTCTCTCGCAATACGGAGGGGTGATGTGGTATGTGTGTGTGTGTGTGTCGACTGCGTCCACTTACACTGCGGTGTCACCTGAGTCTGTTTGCTGTAAGTATTTTCTGCGTTGGTCGATGACTACAAAGATGGATGATTACAAAGACCGTTTAAACTGACCAGAAGACAGAAAAACACACACACACACACACACACACTCCATGTGCTCTATATGCATTGTTACAAATTACCAAAAAAATATTCTCTTGGTTTTGGCACGTATCCCAAGATTCCTGCTGGGAAAACCACAAGAACTGAATAGCGATCCGTGGTGATTTCTGAGTAGAGCAAATGGGGGTAATATAAGTGGCCATACATAGAAAGCCTCTGTAATCCAGATCATTGTGTGGAGGTCTCCCCTCTGTGCTCCAGCCTTAACCCCCTTGTGTGGTTCCGATAGGGGAGGGAGGGATCAGTCGGTGCGTCTCTAAACCCCCCCCCCCCGGTAATCCGCCGACAAAAGGGCCGGGAGAAAGCCAGCCAGCGGAGGGGTTAGGACGGAGAATGGGCGGAGGGAAGAAATAAAGAAGTGGTCGTCACCTCTCCGACCCCCAAGGGGATGCTTAACGCCGGAGGAGATGGTCCCCAGACCCCCACCCACCCCAGGGTGACGCATACCTCTGCTGCGTCGGGACCTCTTTGAGTAGTCGAGAGCTATTGTTTATCAGGAGAGTGAAAGAATCTTTTTTGAGTTTATCGAAGTGATGACCACGCCGTCAGCAGCTGAACCGTAACTTCCAGCCAGCGTATTGAATGATTTATTCGGCGGGCTTGGCAGCGCTTGTTTACTGAAAGATGAAACCGATATTGTCTATAATCATCATTAAGTCGGGGCCGTTGGGATCAGTCCCCAATGCAGGTGCTAATTTGATGATGGCCTGTGATTAGACCACAACCAATGACAGCTTAAAATCTATTAATCCTGTGGAACATGTTCTAATTATCACCAACTATAGGGGTAATTGCATTATCCCGAGCAGATAAATATCCCGGGCGTGCCTCCCAATGATGTTCCTCTCGTTATGCTTCTATTTCTTTTTTTTTGTTGTATTATGCAGCTCTAAGCAGATCGTATCATCGGAGCTGCAGCTCGTCATGCAGAAGTCACTGAGCTCTCGCTGAGGGAGTTGGGTGTGTGGGACAATCGGCCCCGGCGGATTTGTCTGTAATCCATTTAGCTGAGATGTGACACACTGTAGGGGGGCTTTGCCTCTGGTCAATAAGTGCCAATACGAAACAGCCATCACTCAGCGGGCCGCCCTGTCCACCAGCTTGCTCACTTGTTTCAGCTGTCAACCTCTGTCTCAAAAGGAGCTGGCAATTGTGCCGCTTCCCTCGGACGTGCCACAAATGGCTTTCCCAAACGGACCTCAATGGGACAGGAAAAAAGGCAAGGACGCCCGCAGACTGCCAAGCAGGCGCCTTTTCCCTCTGACATCAGAATAAACCCATCTGAAGTGAGGAAAAAAAAGAAGGAAAAAAAAAAAAAAGCTACGTATTTACAAAACACCATTGACAGTTGCTCATTCTCTCGGTCTTAAACCCCTGAAGGTGGGGCTGCGGGGGGGTTGAACCCGAGTCGGGGACAATCGGAGCTCTGTTTGTGTTTTCTCCAACACCTCCGTGTTCTCTTTGGGCTCTGGTGGAGCGTACTGCAAGGGGTGCGGAGGAGGAGGAGGAGGAGGAGGAGGAGGAGGAGGGGTAAATGCCGTGACCCTGCCGAGGACCCTGACTGAAGTCCCCCCCGCTCCCACCTTAAAAATAAAAAAAAAACCCTGCGGACCACCACGCTAGCCCTACATGCCACTCTGTTGCTGCTGGTAACGTGGGAGCGAGAGTGGAGTGGACGTGCGTGGATGAAAGGAGAACGGGAACGAATTCGGTCACCAAAAAACATCCTCTCTGCGGCAGGTTTTCCTCGACGTTGTTGCTGCGGCATTCCCAGCTCATTGTTGAAGACCACCTCCCCTGTTTCAGTCTGTTGAACCTGGAGGAGACGGAAAGACGAGCAGTAGCTTCAGCGATGGGCCCGTCGGTGCCGAACAGTTTCAGAACAATGCGACAAAACGATGCTGCTCGCTTCCTCCAGATTCTGAAGATAATTAGCCGAACTGCTAATTCTCTTCCTTTTACGTCCCCTTGTTGGAGAGAGATGTTTGAAGTCACTGTGTGTGTGTGTGTGTGTGTGTGTGTGTGTGTGTGTGTGTGTGTGTGTGTGTGTGTGTGTGTGTGTGTGTGTGTGTGTGTGTGTGTGGTACATTTATAGTCAACAGAACCAGGGAGTCTGTCAGAGCTCTTTGTTCTCTAGCGAGAACACATCATGACTGGGTCTATTGTCTGAACTGACACCATCATACAGTCTAGCACTCTCTGTTTATGTCTCTCTCTCTCTCTCTCTCCTCCTCCTCCTCGCCCTCTAATTTTCCACCAAACTATTCACCCGGCATCCCATCACTCGCCGCCGCGTTTCAAAGATAATGGGCCCTGTGGATTATAGAGTCGTGGTTGCGATGAGCCGAGATGATTTCTCTCCCTCGCGTGGATTCGAGCTACCGGCACGAGGCGTCTTCCAGAGTGTAGCGTGACCAGGAGGTGACTTCTGAGGACAAGTTTCCTGCTGCAGCATTTATTATGCGTCGGTTTGTGTATTACATTATGTCCGTGTAACTTACCACTTACTCACTACTTCGTGAATATAATTTGCAACCCACAGATTTCAATTGTGTGCTAAAACCATGAGCTGCTATAACAGACATTTTGGAACCTGCCGACAGGTATTTAGTCCCATTGAGCCACGAGTAGCGATGAGGCCCGGCTCACAGATCAGGGCTGTGCGGTGCCATTTCTTCATGGACCTGCCTATAAAATATAACTTTATGCTGGAGCATTAAGATTTCACTTGCTTGGAGTTTTAGGTGCCTTGCCCAAATCATCATTAAAAAAAAAAGCTCCATTATAGGAATGTCCATGTTCTTTTGGTCATATAGTGGAGATAAAGTAATTATACTCGGGAACATCCCTTCTTCCACTCCTGGAAAAGAAGATGTATATGAACAAATGGAATGTGTGTGTAAAGTTTCTCACTCTCTGTGTGTGTGTGTGTGTGTGTGTGTGTGTGTGTGTGTGTGTGTGTGTGTGTGTGTGTGTGTGTGTGTGTGTGTGTGTGTGTGTGTTTGTGCGTCCAGCCGGAACACATCACAGCTTCACCCCTTTTTCAGGGCAACAGACGCTCTGCAGGATTAATGATGTGTTAAGTACTAAAATGACTCTCATTCATATTTCACTGTCTGTGTAAGCAAGAAAAAGAGTTTTAACAGAAATATTACAATATTTATATAACGTATAAAGAAACGTGTCCCACTTGTGTTTTCCTCATCGCAGCACAAGTCTCCCTTTTAGAGGCTCTTTGTGTATTCACACATACAACGACTGTGCGGGTTCTGACTGCCATCTGAAATGTCAGAGCTTATCGGGAACCTCAGGGAAATCTAAATGAAATCTTCCCGCTGAATGGGATCAGCCTCCGCATTATCTCTCGTCATCCTCAGCTATTAAAGTTAGTTATTAGAGAGTAAAGACACATTTGTCAAAAGGAATGCGCTATTTAAAACCAAATAGAAGTTGGAGAGTTCTTGAATATGGTTCCAGGGTTATCAGCCATGGACTGCACAATGCTGACATTGTTTTAGATGTCATCAAACCAACATTCATGATAAGATATTAGTGTATAGTCGCGATGAGACTGGCATTGGCTGCCGCTTCTTCACAGTTACCCATCACCCTTTAGCCATAATGGAAGTCTCTCTCCCCCAAGTTTAACCAAGTTAAGTTGAACTAAGCGAGGGATCGCTTGTGGTGATGGACGAGCTCCCCGAGGCGTGACGAAGCTCTGCAGCAACGTTCATTGCCGTCGCATCGTTTCCAGACGCAGCCGGCAGCTGTGCACCAAACAACTTAGAGATGCAGTCCAGTTCGCCAGCTGGCCGCTAACTGCGTCTCTAAGTTGTCAGGCTGCCGGGGTCTGCCGATGAATTAGCCTCTCTGGCTCACTTGCACTTGTACTGTTGATTGGTGTGCATTGTAAACAAATACATCAATAAATACATATTTCCCTTAGGAGCTGGAAGAGACCAAAAATAGCGAAAAAGAGAGATCAGCTGGACAGAAGCACACAATGAATGTCCATGTTGCTCTGCGTTAAATAAGCAACTGTTCACCATCAACCATTTAAAAAGCTGGTGACATGTCAACGCTGTGTTCACAGGTGTGTACCCATGTTTGACCACACCTCTATCTAAATGCTCATACGGGTCAAAGGATGTGAGATGGACGAGCCGGATAGAAAATAATGTATTTATTTAATGTATGTTGGCAAGCAAAGAATGACAGATGGAGGATGGCAACAAACCACGGCTTCTTATTATCATGAAAAAAGCATTCCGTACTGTATTGAGGATTGCAAATCCCTCCTTCCACTGACACACACACACACACACACACACACACAGACTTCTCTGAGAGAAAGTTACTCTCACGTAGATGCATGCCGTTGCAGAATTTGCATCTGAATGCCAACTTTTGTTGGTAAAGGGTCCGTGGAGATTTTGCACATTCTGTTCAGAGCTCGGCGGGCCAATGGGAACAAAGTCACACATTAGCAAAGCCCTGCCAGCCTCAATTATGACCAAAGGGCTTGGCTTGGTGCGGCGGCGGCGGCGGGCCACATTCAGAACGGGATGTGTCTATTGCAACTGTTTTTCCTGGCCACTTCCTTTATGTTTTCCAGCACCAGAATACACTGGACGGCAATTTCCTGCTTCGAGAACGACACAGATAAGATTTCGGAGGCGCTCTGCTACCGTATTCTGTTTTATTAACCTCCGTTTCATATGGAAGCCGTGCTCTGTGAATCTAGTTTTCATGTTTGGGGGAAAAAAAAAAAAAATCCATCTGCAATGGAAGTGTGAGGGCTTTGTTCTCTCCAAACTATATGCCTCGAGGTTCTTTCCCTTTCTCCCCCTCTCTTTTTCTCTCCATCTCTCTCAGAACACTATAGTGTTCAAGAATCCAAGAGTCTGGCTTCCCGCTCGTGGGCCTTCTCCTCCATATTTCATATGCATTAAATTGCAAGTGTACGCCATGACTCGTCCTCCTTCAATATGTAATAAATGTCAGTTTTTTTTTCTTTTCTCCTCGGTTTTCTCATATTCTGTGTTTGGTGCCGTCTCAGGGAGCTTCAGATTGGATGAATCAAACTTTATGCCTGTTTCAGATGCCCAAGGTGTTTTCTTTATAGGGGGGAAGTACATTAACGCCTCTGCAAAGTATTTGGGAGATTTATCAACCGGCTTCCTCGCCCGCCTCACTTGAACTTTGCTATTTGAAGAGCAGGTGTGTGTGTGTGTGTGTGTGTGTGTGTGTGTGTTGTTGTTGTTGTTGTTGGGCAGTGTAACGTATCTGTCTGTCGGTATGGTGTCTGTTTTCATCACCCCCCCTGCCACGCACACACACACACACACACACACACACTCTTTCCCCCATCTTACATGGCCGGCTCTGTTGCCACGGCATTTATAATTCAAGTCGTTTCAATAAGAGATGGACGGCATTAAGTTTTTATCCCATGATGCAGCGCTGCCGTCTCTTAGAGCCTCTTTACAAGCAAATGACTGAAGAGCAAAACTTTCCTCCTCTGTTCTGGCTTCCAGGCATCACTCGGCATTAGTATAACCTGAGATGATCCTCGTTCCCACAACATGCTTTTTAGAAGCTTATTCCCTGTGATCTCATATTCTGCCAGCTTACTCCCCGGCCCTTCCTCTCCGAGCCCCGCAGCCTTTAATGAGTTTTGCTGAGAGTTATATTTACTGGTGTTGTCTTGTGCTTCTGTCTAAATGGCAAAAAAAATGTAATAATCCTCTTTCATTCCGTGTTTATCGGGCTGAATCAGCATTGTCGTAAAGAGCTGATGTGGGAAGAGCTCTGAACCATCCCAGTTTACAGAAACAACATGGAACAGCTCGGCTGGATGGTTGTCCATCTCTGCTCCTCCACACATCTTCGCGGCGTAATTGCTTCGGTCTGTTTGGACGTTACGGTTTTCCTTTTTATTAATCTCTCTGCTCGTGGTTTCATGTAGCATCTGCCACCCGGAGAGATAAACAATACGGGGAGATAAAAGAGGGGGGGGGGGGGGGGCAAACTGGAAAGAAAGGACTGCGTGTTGTCAGATAGAGATGATAAAAGCCCAGAAAATCCAATTAGTCCTGCGTATCAGGGGGAAGGAGGAGGCCTCATGGGAGTAAAATATCCACGGCATTTACATACTTAGCGATAGATAGGTCAGCGGGTGAGATCGAGCTGGATGTTTTCTTGTAAATCAGATCTATATTTGGTTTTCTTCCCCGACAGCTTTTTGCTCACATCAGCTTTTTTGGACAGATAAACAACCATCAAAGGTAAAATACTGTACCTCCCACACCACGCACCACTCTAAAAGAGGAGCCAATGGCAGAGGACTATTCTTTACTCACGGCAGATGTCCTGGAATCCATTTTGGGGATGCAGACAGAGCTCGTTAAATGTGTGTTGTTCCTTCACCACGTTTCTTCTTTTTTATCCTTGCTTGCGTCTTGTTTTCATCCCACGCCAGCAATGTGGGAAAAAAAGGGGGATGCAGGCAGGAAGAGAGCCCCAGAAAAGAGCAAGGACGATATCAAACCGCGACTCGGGTCAGAGCTCATGCGTTACCTCTGGGGAAGAACCGCGTGCCCTGGGAGTAGGAAGAGCAAACACAGCTGCTGTTATACAGACAAGTGTGTGTGTGTGTGTGTGTGTGTGTGTGTGTGTGTGAGTGAGTACAGACGTATTCACATGCACCTGGTGTGTATTTGCATGTGTGCGTTTTCGTGGAGGAGGACAGAGGACACGTGTGGGCGAAACGGACGACATTAACGAGCTCCATCTGAGAAGCAGCTTTGGATTGAGGAGCGACGTCTCTTCATCGCTCCCCTCAAATGTTTCATGGATTTAACCATTTGGGTCTTTTTTTCGATAAACGCGTCAGTTGTGCACGTGTCCGTCCAGACGTGTGTGTGTGTGTGTGTCCGTCCGTCCGTTCATTTCTTCCAGCCTATCCCCATGTCAGACCGCTCGCCGGGCGGGTGGTCGGTGAGCAGAGAGAGGTTCCCGTTGTGTTGTCTTCATTGTCCTCATCCTCTGGCTGCGTACTCCTC
Organism: Cyclopterus lumpus; assembly: GCF_009769545.1. NCBI lineage: Eukaryota > Metazoa > Chordata > Actinopteri > Perciformes > Cyclopteridae > Cyclopterus > Cyclopterus lumpus. Next base: position 3,406,486 of record NC_046970.1, on the reverse strand, counting down.
ATGGACTCACACACACACACACACACACACACGGATGCTCAAACCCCCACCTTGCTGCTTGTAAACGGTGTTTATGAACATGGCCACTGAGGCATATCGCTGCTCTGATTATGTGTCATGATGAAATGGGCTCAGCTCTGGTCTTTAGCATCTAATATTCATTGCATAATAAATGTGTGACAAATAACCAGCTCAGTGAAATAAAAGGATTTCATTTTTTTTTATTTCGCCTACTTTTATTTCAAAGTCAATTCATCAATCTGCATTCTAATATTTAATATTTAATTTAAATTACACCACTTTTTAAGACAGGTTCTTGTTTCATCTGTTGAGATTTAATATGCAGTTCACGAACAGAATAAATCTAAAAAACGCAACAATGCTCTTGCTTTTATTGCTTTGTTAGCTATAAACCCGACAGTCATTTGTTCGGATCGTCAGGGGCTCCTGCTACAACCGTTGCCATGGTAAACTCAGAGGGGGTGTACTGTTAATGAGGACGAGCTATTAGAGAACTAATAGGATTGTAGTGTAATCTTTGTAAACTGCATGTAGAGATTAATTATGAAAAAGCTCTATTTAACACAATACTTGACTCTAATTGTTGTGTTAAACTTCCGCACGGCGAGCAGAATTTGCAATTTTCCGCACATCTGGAGGCAGTTTGTCTTTTTATTGTCCTTTGTGATATTGCCACATTCATAGTACCTGCTTTTCTTTTCCCACACACACTTCACACTGTGTGTGCGTCGTCGGCATAATTCGAAGTCAGCGCTTTCTAATCTTTAGAGCTGGACTCTTCACTCTGCTCATTGACCCCTGTCTTCATTTTCCTCCTGTCCTCCCCTCCTCCTCTGTCTCTCTCCTTCACCTCTGCCCCCCTCCCCACCCCTCGTATCCAACCTAACCCTCTCCGGGGGGAGGTGAATCCAGAGCTGGCCCGGTGCCCGGGCCCATTAGCCCTGGCCTGGCAGCCACGTGCTCATCACCAGAGAGCATTACTACCAGCCAATGACACCACTCTAATGCATCATTAATGATTGATTAACGAGCTGAGCTCAGCCCAGACGGGTGCATTTGTACGGGAGAGCACCCTGTAATGGCTGTCCAAGGCTTGCATCTGCTATTTTTCACTATGTTTTGGTGTGTCTGAGTCTGTGTGTGTGTGTGTGTGTGTGTGCGTGCGTGCGTGTGTGTGTGTGTGTGTGTGTGTGTGTGTGTGCAGCTTTATTCTTATCAGTCTCTCCCTCTCTGTGTCTCAGGTGGAGTGAGGGTGCTGCAGACTCCTGGGTGGGAAACGAGGGACTGAGGAGGTGACCTGCAGGCTAGCGTGATGGCGTGCCGGGGGCTCTCCGCCCATCTCCCTCTTCTTCTCCTCGTCCTCCTCGTCCTGGTGGGGATCCTTCCCGCGGCCAATGGCTCCGGCTACCTGTCCGGTTATCGGCAGAAGTCGCGCCTGCAGAGGGACCGCCACTTCCGCAACATCCGGCCCAACATCATCCTCATCCTCACCGACGATCAGGACATAGAACTGGGTGAGAACGCTTCCCTCCATCAAGCCTTTTTTCCCGTGCGTTAGTGCAGCTGTCTCGCTCTCTGTTCGCTTCATGTCCACGTCCCACGGGTACGGGCACTCTCTCCATGCGGATCCAACAGCAGCGGCGAGGGGAAAGTCAGCCTAATGCTGCCTCTTGGCATCACAACAACTGGCCCACTCAAAGTCATGTGCTCCCTTTTGCCAAGTCCTCCAATGCTGGCATGAAATGAGGGTGGCCTATGGCTTCCATTGTCCGGGTGCCAAATCCTGGCCATCTCCCTTCCCGCTTAAGTCCTTTTCGCGGCGTATTGGACCGGAGTGGCGGCATAATGGCCTCTGTGACATCTTTTGTCCTCCTGTGATCGCCAGTGAGAAGACTCTCATTGAAAAGCAGGAATTTATGGTCAAGCATCTGTTTTCCCAAACAATCACCATCAGCCTGAAAAGCTTTTTAGTACACAGGAATCCAAATGGGTTACACTTTACCACAAAGATGTACTTCCTCATTTAGTCCCCCCCCCCCCCCCCCCCCACACCTTTTTTCATACCATGTCCATAATGGTTTTAGCTTTACACCTCGTGCCCTATATTTATATTTTTTACTCACTGTTCTCTCTTTTTTTCCCCTCTTCTCCAACCGTTTTATATCCCCCCTGTGTGTCCCCCCCCCCCTGGCCTTTGAATCTCCTCTCCCTTTTTACAACCTCTGCTTCCCCCCCTGCCTTCTCTCTCTCTCTCTCTCTCTCTCTCTCTCTCTCTCTCTCTCTCTCTCTCTCTCTCTCTCTCTTCCACCCCCAGGCTCAATGCAGGCCATGAACAAAACTCGGCAAATCATGGAGAAGGGCGGCACCCATTTCTCCAACGCCTTCTCCACCACGCCCATGTGCTGCCCGTCGCGCTCCTCCATCCTGACGGGCAAATACGTGCACAACCACCACACCTACACAAACAACGAGAACTGCTCCTCGCCCTCGTGGCAGGCCCACCACGAGCCGCACACCTTCGCCGTGCATCTCAACAACTCTGGCTACAGGACAGGTGAGCCCCCCCCCCCCCCCCCAAGTCTGACCTGTGAAGGTTCCGAGTGGATTCAACAACGTTTAACACACTCTTCCTCGCTCAGCCTTCTTTGGAAAATATCTGAACGAGTACAACGGCTCCTATGTGCCCCCTGGCTGGAAGGAGTGGGTAGCGCTGGTGAAGAACTCTCGCTTCTACAACTACACCCTCTGCAGGAACGGCGTGCGAGAGAAGCACAGCGGCGTCTACTCAAAGGTACGCAAACGCTCCACCTGAGAGATTTACCACTAAGTACTTTTGGATTGCTTTGAGAGATGTAGTAATCTCCAGGGTAAACGTGTGTAATTAATGCATAGTTTAGAACTAAAATGCGTGACCAGTATTTAAACATGCTTTGTCTTTGCAAAAAGCATATTAAGTCCATCGTGGGCCGTTTTTTTAGATGCGTTATTGTCATTGTTTTCATATACTAGTAGTCGAGCTTGGGAGTCTTTTTCTGACGCACCCCAGGTGAGTGATGGGCGCCCGCAGGCTCGTTCACTCACTCTGTCGCTCACCGCCTGATGGACAATGTCTGCTCGCTCCGCAGGACTACCTGACAGACGTCATTACCAACGACAGCACCAACTACTTCCGCATGTCGAAGAGGATGTACCCTCACCGCCCCGTCATGATGGTCCTGAGCCACGTGGCGCCGCACGGCCCGGAGGACTCCGCCCCGCAGTACAGCACGGCCTTCCTCAACGCATCGCAGCACATGTAAGGAAGCGACTGCGTGCTTTAAAAACGTGCCCCCCCCACCCCTCCCCCCCCCCCACCCCCACCCCCCTCCACACACACCGTTGCAGGTTTCGGGGGGTACTCTTCAACCAGCTTTGTCCATTTCATTTGTACTGATTTGGTTCATGTTAGACAAACACAAAGGGTGCCGTTTGTATTTGTTTCTCCTCACAATTTCACATGCACAGCTATTTGCTTGCGCATGAGTCATCCGCGCGCTCTGGCTCCCTCTTCGTTCGACCCAGAATGACACAGATTCCATAATCTCCGCTCGGATCTCATCTTCCTCTGTCTGCAGTGCGCTCTTGGCAGCCGAGCCCGCTCCACGCACAGCCGGCGTTTCGCTCCAGCGTATTTGGCTCACGCGTTGTTCACATTAGTGCCACCACTGTAATAGGCCCGGCTAATTTGTACCATTTTGTCAGCTGTGATCAAAGAAAGGCATGAATGATGCCTGTTTAATGTATAGAAAAATGATCCCAGAGACACACACATACACACACACACACACACACGCGCGCGCGCACACATGCTCACGCGCTTCAACCTTTGTCTTCCTGACCCTCCTGCTGTTGTGCTGCTGGCTCATGGCAGGCCTGATATTGGCCTCCAGAGACAGATCCAGGGCCAGTAATTAGACTGCCGTTTCTGCCCCTCCTTCCGACTCCGACACGTTCCCCTGCTCTGTCTAATCCCTCCAGCACCATTAACCTGTGCCACGCAGGCTTTGCACACAGACTATTCTGTAAATGCAGCCCCAGTGTCTTTGCACAAAACTTTTAATTGCTCTTTCTCCATAAATTTGCTCTCCCTCGTGTGATGTTTACTGAGAGCGCTTCTGTGGCTATTTTTCTGCCTCCATCTCCCTCCATCCTTATCACACAAATTAAGAGAGAGAGGCTCTAAAAGTCCTGCGCTCCTCTAGTCATAAAGCTTCTCCTCACCTACACATCTTCACACTAAATTAGAGTTTCCACTTTGGACCCGGCTGTGGGACATTAGCATTTCTTAAAAATCAAATCGATTTAGCTTTAAATGTTAAATATATTCCCTTCTCGGGTTTCCCATTAGCTATTCAGCAGTGTTTATTCTCAAATAATTAAAGTTCCATATGGCTCGGAGTTAATTATTGATCAAACTGTGCTCACTGTGTTCAGTCCTATCAATTGCACTGCTTGGCAGCGTGCATGGTTTATGTAACGTCCAGTTTAGCGTTGCATAAACTTTAGAAAGAAAAGAATAGGAGGATGTTGCTGTGATTGCACAATGCAACTCTGCACACACGGGTACATTTTCAATAACCCAATTTACAGCTATAGAATATGAAAATCAGATGTGTGGAGGTGCAAACATTTTTTTTTTTAAATTCATACAAATGTGTGCGCGGATATTTGTACAAAAATGAAATGTTAAGTAGACCACATTGTTTGTGTTTTTTTGGTGGTTTAGTTTGTTGTTTTTTCCGCCTCTTTCAGAACTCCCAGCTACAACCACGCCCCAAACATGGACAAGCACTGGATCCTCCGCTACACGGGCGCGATGAAGCCCGTCCACATGCAGTTCACCAACATGCTGCAGCGCCGGAGGATGCAGACGCTGCTGTCTGTGGACGACAGCGTGGAGAAGGTAGAGAGACACACACACACGGACACTTGAACACACACACGCACACATTCCCTCTCAAGTCCCGTGAGATCTGTGACTCCTCTGAGAGGGACTGCATAACATATTCACCGACACTAAATTGTTCAATCCCTTTCCCCTTGAAACGTGCACAGGAGACTTGAGCTATCAAACGTGAAGTATCACTTTTTAATTCAATGAATCCCGTCCTCCTCCGTAGCTCTACAACATGTTGGTGGAGACGGGGGAACTCGACAACACCTACCTCATTTACACCTCCGACCACGGCTACCACATCGGGCAGTTCGGTCTGGTCAAGGGCAAGTCCATGCCTTATGAGTTTGATATCCGAGTGCCCTTCTTTGTACGAGGACCTAATGTGGAGCAAGGTGCCATGTGAGTGACACAGGCGGCTACGTTTCTGTTATTCATTCAATATTATTGTTGTTTTACAATCTTACATGTGGGAGATTATTGATGTTGTGATGCGGTTTTTCTACCAAATCCCAATTAAAAGCATCCTCTCCTTCTCGCCCCGCTTGCAGTAATCCCCATATAGTGTTAAACGTCGACTTGGCGCCGACTCTGCTGGACATGGCCGGTGTTGATATTCCTGCAGAAATGGACGGCAAATCCATCCTCAAGCTGCTGGACACAGAGCGGCCAGTCAATAGGTGAGCAGACATTTTGAGACGGGGCATTTGTGATGTGTTTTTCTTCTCATCCAAACATAAACGTGTAGCACCGCTTTGCTTTTCTTTTCCAATGCAAACAACACGAGGATGGCATTTGAAAAAACGGAGAGCGAGTTTTGTTCAGTGCAAATATCCCAGAGTGCTGTAACGGGAGTTTTCTTTTTTCTTCTTCTTTTTAAAATCCTTTTCCAGGTTCCAGTTGAACAGGAAGGGTAAAACATGGAGAGATTCTTTCCTGGTGGAGAGAGGGTATGTTTTATTGATTGACCTTTTGATGCACATGTTCTCAGTCAAGGCATTGTCTGCTGGTGACATCAGACTCCTTGTCTTTGGTCGGTTGGAAAACAAATGAAATGCTTCTGTCTTCCTGTTCTTTCAGGAAGCCTCCGCACAAGAGAGGAGAGGAAATGGCCCAGGAGGAGAACTTCCTGCCAAAATACCAGAGGGTGATGGACTTGTGCCAGAAAGCAGAGTACCAGACCTCCTGCCAGCAGCCAGGACAGGTACCTGACCTGCAGGAGCTCAGAGAGAGAGGTTATTAAAGTTTCAGGGGAACAACATGAGGTGTAGCTCATGCAGGGTGATAATTTGCAATCTGTTTGACAATTTACTGAGAATAATATGCAGGCATTGTACTCTCAGGGTTCAATTTGACTTAAAAGTCTCTCCATCAAGATGCATGTGTGTGTGTGTGTGTGTGTGTGTAATAAGTGGCTGAAATATGTTTATTAACTTGTAATTGAGACCTGAAGGGACTTTGTGTACGCCGGGAAATTGTGAGTGTCTGTGTTTGCTTCTGGACATTATTATTGACGGTGCACAAAACCTTTACATTTAATCAATTGCTATTAAAAGTGTACGTGTGTAAAGAATCTAAAGCTAAATTAGAAGACTGAAAGGTTATTTTTTATGGGCTTTTCAGAGCACCATTCGGAGTCCGTCGAGCACAAACCCATAAAGAACAATTTGTGTCAATTGGTTTCTACGCATCAAACATGATGATGTAGTAAAAGCCTAAAGACCCAATGTCACGAACCTTCCCCCTGCCTTGTTTCAGAAGTGGCAGTGTGTCGAGGACCCGACTGGCAAGCTGAGGCTGTATAAGTGCAAGGGCATGGCCAGTCTCTATGCCCCACGTATGCAGGCTCTGATGGCCGGCGGCGCCTCCCACGTCCAGCTGCCTCCCACTTCGGACTCCGACAGCTGCAACTGCGACGACGTGGGCTTCAAAACATCCTTCCTGAAGAGGAAGAGGCTGCTCACCAAGAAGAGTAAGTTCCTCTTGTCACTCATGCGCCATTGTTCTGGGTGGTTATTAATACATCTGATTCTGCTCAGAAAAGACACGTGTGCTTTGCTTTGAAATGTCCTCGCGGTCGCCTACAAAGCCTTCGCCAAACTGGGCCATTAATCTCAAGCTAAAATCCATCCTTTGAAGTATTCATGAGATGAGGAGCATGTGTCTGTGCTGCCATCAAGTGGTGGACTAGAGTGGACAAGTGAGCCTTTAATCGCCTTGAAAGAAACAATTGCAGAAGATTGTAACTTATACCTGGAATATGACACCAAGCGCATGGAGCCGTATTCTCATATCGTGCATATTTTTGTTTGTAATATGCTGGTCTTCACTCGTCTACAGCGTCATAGATCTTGATCTTCTGCTTTTGAACTTTCTCAGGTCCCTCTGTCTCGTCCTATTCAGCGATGAAATCCAAGAAGACCGCCTCTAGGAAGCGCTGGGCCCGCTCGGTGTCGTTTGAGCTGGACGGTGACCTGTACGCCGTAGACCTGGAGGGGGGCTACCGGCCCCGGGGCTCCAGGAACAGCAGCAGGGCTAAAGACCGGAGGAGAGGAGAGGGGAACGAGGAGGACGATGATGAGTTCAGTGGCATGGGAGTCACCGCCAAACCCACCGCCAGCAGTAAACCCACACAACCCGCTGCTCTGAAAGTCACCTACAGGTGCTATATGGAGTCCATGTGTCTGCATTACCGTGTCATCTTTCTGGTGATGGACGAAAAACCATTAGGAAATCACTTAGTGGTGCTATTATGTTGTTTTTTACCCCGCAGGTGCTCCATTCTTATGAACGACACGGTGAAATGTGACGGGGGCCTCTACAAGTCTCTTCAAGCATGGAAAGACCACAAACTGCACATTGAGCACGAGGTACTGCTCCATTGTGAAACAACCCATTAAACCCAGTTCACAGGTTGTCAGTATAGCGTTGTGGTATGTAATGGGTGTTGCCCGGCCGCGTGCTTGTTTCCACTGTGTTTAGATTGAAACCTTGCAGACCAAAATCAAGAACCTGCGTGATGTCAAAGGTCACCTGAAAAAGGTGCGGCCAGAGGATTGTCAGTGCACCACACCCAGGTGAGGACGTGTCCAAAGCAGTCGACCTGCGCGAGGCTCTAACATCACTTCATGTGACCGTTGTTTCTGTGTCTTTACAGTTACGTCCTCAAGAATAAAGAGACGTTCAGGCTCAACGCGGGGCGCATGCACTCCGCCAGGTAAGGATTTACATTGTTTGACAATCATTTTTTTGGCATTTTTGCTCTCGCAGCCTCTCTGTATTTAATTAGTTTGGGTCTCGTCAGGATGCCATCCAAGCAAAAGAATCTGTGGCTGCAGAAGGAGCAGAAGCGCAAGAAGAAGCTACGTAAATTCCTCAAGAGGCTCCAAAACAACGACACTTGCAGCATGCCCGGCCTCACTTGTTTCACCCATGACAACCATCACTGGCAAACCGCCCCCTTCTGGACGAGTAAGGAATAACATACGGCTGTCTAAAGAGATTTATAGAATACTGTCGTGGGACTTTTAAATGTTTTCCAAAGCAGGTATTGCGAAACATATTTTTGGACGCTATTGTGATACCTCTCGTTTTCCACTCTCCCCGCCCCCCCCCCCCCCTCCCTCCCTCAGTGGGCCCATTCTGTGCATGCACCAGTGCCAACAACAACACCTATTGGTGCCTCAGGACCATCAATGACACACACAACTTCCTGTTTTGTGAATTTGCTACCGGCTTCCTGGAGTATTTTGACCTCAACACTGACCCATACCAGGTACGTCACGCGTACAGGCACACTGCCCTACTGCACATGGCAGATAAGGAAATAATAACTTGACCAATAACAACTGTAAAAAGAGATTTTCCAAAGCACTCGCTGACATTGTGTCCTCGTTGTTCCCGTAGCTGATAAATGCTGTAAGCACCCTCGACCGCAACGCTCTGAATGCAATGCATCAACAGCTCATGGAATTACGGGGCTGCAAGGGGCATAAGCAGTGCAACCCGGAGAAGGGTGAGTAGGAAGCCTCTCGGGGCCAACAGGAGGGCTCTTAGTGTTTCTGACGAAGACTTATCTTACCTCTACTTCTTTTCAGGAGGAAAGGAGCGAAACTATTTCAGCGAATACAGGTATTTCTTAAACCCCCCCCCTCCCCCCCCCCCCCCCCCCCCCCCACAGTTGATCACTATTACAAACACTGCAGATGGAATACATGAGTTGTAGCTCTGGGAGGTTACAGCCTCCCAAGTGTAGCTTTGGTTATGTTTATTCTCACTGCAAGTCATCGATAGGGGAGTCAAAAAAATAAGATGAATTTGAACCTCTTCAAGCTGGTTGCCATCAAAGCCTGTTTAGCATGCAGAAGAGGGGCCAATGCGCCAGCCTGCTTTTCAGCTTCTGCTGTTCCCTTCTTGTAATGAAGCCTAATTGCCTGTCTCTGCTGTGCGTATGGGGGTGTATGTGTGCCTGCCTGTGTGTGTGTGTGTGTTTCTACGTGCATACATGTATGTGTGTGAACCTGTGTGTGTGTGTGTGTATACCTGTGTGTTTGTCTCCATGCACGTGCATTTGCCCTGCGCGTGTATACGTGCTGTGCATGCTTCAGGCCAGTTCATCGTCGAAAGAGGCCAAAAGTGAAGAAGCCTTCCTCCAAATCGCTGTGAGTTTGTCATGACCCATCTGTTCCTTTGTAGTCAGCCAAGCTTCAGTTCTGTCGCCCACCGGCCGCATGCTCCCCTCTCCCCCTAGTTACTGTGATTATGTACTCCTTTACTTACAGTAATCCTCGTTTTTTTTCTTCCTGCATTGCAGAGTGCCATTTTCTTTTTCATTCCCTCCCTCACTCGAGTCAAATTCAACGAAGCAATGCCGGTTGTGACGTCGTCTCGTTGTGTTGTGTTCTCAGTCCCGTTATTGTCATGTCTTACTTTTCCCGGCGGTGACGGTAGGACCAGATCACAGCTGGTTTCCAGTGAATGCCTCATGGAGGCACATTTAACTCACTGCATTTGGTTTCCTCCGCACAGAGGGCAGATTTGGGAAGGGTGGGTCGGGTAACCACCCGCATCCCTCAACCCGCCACATCGGCCTTCTCCAGCGAAAGGAAGGAGAAGGAGGGTTGGAGGCAAAACCCCCGAGGACCTTGATCACACTTCGATGGACCATAACCTGAGATACTACTTCACCCTAATCTGGGGGTTTCATTTTTAAAGAGAGCGCTGCTCTTCGTAACTCTAAACCGGGCAAAGGAGACGCTGAGACTTGAGAGGAAGCTGAAAGACTCTCCCATCTGTCACTTCTACCTTTTGCACACATGTCTTTTCATCTTCTGTTCCCCCTCAGCCGTCAGTACCATTAACATCAACAGGATGCTGTGAATCCGGTGGCACCGTTTGATGTCCACGAGCCATTCTGTCTAACAGTACTGCTTGTACATAATATATATATATCGGCTTTAATCGGCTTTCTTTTTCATGGGCGTAAAAACGTGATGAGTCACGTGTCGACTCTGCTGCTACTCGACGACGTCATGGCCTCGTGATGTCTCCGTGGCACGTGCTGATCAGCTAAATCACTAACGCTTGGAGTAACAACGAGACGTATTTTCTTTCTTTTTTTCCGCACCGACGTGTCTCCACCAATCGACTTGTACGGTCTCCACACGTGGAAAAGTGGTACGGACTTTTGAATGACCGGACAGGACTCTCCGCCATAATCTTTTGTATTATAGTTGATCTTAACGCCGATGAATGTCCTTTTATGAAGCGTCGTCTTCCCTCGAAGCCGTGAGGTGCGAGGGCGACGAGCTGTTTGCCTGCCTTCACCCGACCCCCATCCGGTGTCAGCCACACTCTGAACAGGCATACAGTCGTCACCATCTCACGATGGTACAGTCCAAAAACCCTCCAGAATATTTGACCTCTGGCAGGATGCATCATTAGTGAATGCCCTTTTGCTCCTTTGTGTTGTCAGTGCCACCATAATTGTTTGTTCAGCTTGCTATACATGGTGCTAAAGGATAACAATAAAGAAGGAAAATCTTGCTGTACAGTACAGTATGTATTTGAATGTATGTTGTGCAATTAATATAAATGTTTACAATATTTTTTATAATACTGAAGAGGCCGACCTCCTTGTATGATATGGGTTGACAAGACTTGTAGGGAGAAATGTAGCTTGAGAAATGCCATTGGCCAGAACGTGTATGTCTGTCCTTTCCTTATTTACATCGGAAAAGCACTTAAAGGGTTCACTGTGAAGAGAAGCGCCGCGTACGTCTGATGGCTGTATAGTTTACTCTGTGCCAGAGAACAACAGTGTAATACTTATTGATGTGAATTTTAACTACCTGCCTTTCTTAGCTTCTTTGATTATTATTTTGATTATTTTTTATTTTTTTTAGCCAATATCTCCATAGACCTGAGCGCTGGTAGTAGTTGTGAATAAAGTGTTGTTTGACCATTAACGCGAGACAACTTTTATTGTGGGATTGCCCGGTGGTGTGTGTTCCTGTCCAGCAGGTGTCTCCGTCTGCTTGTCCACGGGCTGAACCAGGCCGACAGGCTGCTTATGGCTCACTGCATACAGGAGAATACGTTGTACAACGATTTGCATATGCTATTCAAATATGGATCCAACAAACAAAACGTATCACGTTACGGTACTTCTTCAGAGAGTATATATTGATATTTTACATAAAACGATCCCATGGAAGCCCATTTCTGCCACTGTGATGAAATTAAGATTTAAGATTAAGTCATAATTCTGAGATACTATCTAATTATGACTTAACTATCTCATAATGTCGAGATAGTAAATGAAATAGTATCTCATCATTATGAGATAGTTAAATCATAATTATAGTTAGTTAAATCATAATTCTGAGATAGTTAAGTCATAATTCTGAGATAGTTAAATCATAATTATGAGATAGTTAAGTCATAAGATAGAAAATCGAAATTATGAGATCGTTAAATCGAAATTATGAGATATTTGAGTCCTAATTCTGAGATAGTTAAATCATAATTCTGAGAATTCTGAGATAGTTAAGTCATAATTCTGAGATAATTCTGAGATAGTTAAGTCATAATTCTGAGATAGTTAAATCATAATTCTGAGAATTCTGAGATAGTTAAATCATAATTCTGAGATGGTTAAGTCATAAGATAGAAAATAGAAATTATGAGATAGTTAAATCATAATTCTGAGATAGTTAAGTCATAAGATAGAAAATAGAAATTATGAGATAGTTAAGTCGAAATTATGAGATAGTTGAGTCATAATTATGAGCCAGTATCTCATAATTATGACTTTGTATGATTCTGACCTGATAAAAATAAAAATAAACAATACTTGTGTCTGTAACAATTATAATAAAAAATGGAACAAATTACATTTTTTTTTTAAAAAGAAGCAAATTATAAATTATTCCAAGAAACTGTTGCGCCAGTCCTGGTCCTCACTGGTTTGGTCCACTCCATGTGACATGCTGGTTTGGCCCCCCCCCATCCCAACCGATGACTCACGTGCGGAGGCGGGGCCTCCACTCGGGATCCGCCGCCGGAGCCCCGTCCCGTACGACTCACTTGCCCCGGACCCGCTCAGAAAAGCTGCCTTCATCCCGACGACCAGCTTAAAAAAAAAAACACACACACACAACCGTTTCACGTTTGTTTTACGCCTCGTTTACAATGTGAAGAAGAACATGGCCGGGACAAGGTAGGCTTCTTCTTGTTTTTACTCTCAACTTGCATGTCGAAGCGTTGAACTGGAGAAAGTTTCGACGCCTGGAGCTCGGACGGTCGCCTCGCTATCAACCCCGCCGCGGACAGCAGCTTCCCGTGGGGTGGTAGACAGAGAGAGCCCCGGTCCCCGCTCGACGCGCACCGTCCCGTCGTTTCAAAGTTAGCTGAAACAATGTGAGACACATTCCGTCACGTGAAGCCGTGAGCGGTTCACGTGCAACTGGAAATGTAAATTTAGTTTTTTGTTGTTGTTTTTTTTTTTTTTTTTTACAAGCGGCGCGGCTGGTTTTTAAAATTTAATTTAGCGTTGCAACACAAGCGCGAGGGCAAAATGAGATAATTTTGACACTTGGAAGTAAAGTTGTGTCGGAGGGGGTCACGTTAGCTGCAGCTGTGGGGGGGTTGTGGGGTGAGCCTAGTTTCTGCCTTCATCTATCATCCGCAGACCCCCCCCCCCCCCAAGTCTCTGCTGTGGCTGAGAAACCAGCAACAAATGTCCCTCAGCCCATTTGTTGCTCTCCATTTTTTTTTTTACTGGTGGAGGGTAACTGGGGCTACTGGATTTGATCCCCACATGTTGAATTTCTTCACCATCTGCTTTTACTGCTTTCATCGGTTTCTTGAGACAGATGGTTTGCTTTAGTCCCTTTGCAGCCTATTTAAAGCTACTGAGATGAATGGGATAAGCTACTTTCCTTCTTTGTTTTACTGGTTTCCAGTGCTACGACTTTGTATATATACTTCAGACTGAATGGCTTTTAAGGGCTCTTGCTGAATTTTTTTTTAGATGTATTTAATGTCCTCATATTATTCCTCCACATGCGTGTGCCTCCTCTTTAAATACTGTACGCCGGGGTTGTTGTTGTTAAGCTGCCCAGACAGATGCCATTTATCTCGCCCGAAGCGGTTACTTTGGCACGCCACGGCCAACCGGACTTCCTGGGTGGAACGGTTTTTGCCATCTCCCTCTCCAGCCGGCGCTCAATCTGAGGACGGCGTGCTGTTGCTTTTTATGCAGAGGCGTTAACTCCTCTTATCAGCACAGTCGAGAGAGGGCAGGGTGGCTGGGGACGAGACAATGGTCCATTCGGCGGGGCCTCCCTCCTTAAATGTGTCCGCCATTCATCTCACAATAGGATGCTGTCTGGCCGCTGGCTCTGTTTGCTCACGAGGGAAGACGGACGACCGGCCCGTGCGTTACCCTAAAAAAACAGATTAATCAAACCTGTGTCTTTTGACAAGGACCGGACAGGATGTCCATCCTACGGAGGACTTGACAACCGTTGAGAGGGAGTGATTTTTGAAGCGTGTGCTCCAGTGACAGCGGCTTGTCGTTAATAATATAGCGTCTCATAAGCTTCGAATCCTATTTTTCCAGCTCTCATCCACTTCTTCTCTGCTTTCTGTACTACAATCGTAGTTACGCCCCTGTGGATCAGCGCTCTTAACGCTACACACGCACACTTTTCATCTGACTTTTAATGAGGTTGAAGTGATTTGGAATGTACCTGTACAGTCACCATTTTTTAATCCGTTCCTCTTGCAGCGATTTTAAAAAGGCTGGTTTTACTTCCCGGCCCACGGCTTCAACTTAATGCTAAGAGTGCTGATCATCACTCACGGGCATTACAGGGGATAATAACTTGGTCCTACGCCCCACTCGGCTGTAACCACAGACAAGTAATCTGCTTCCAAAAGAGTTGAACAAGTCTAAGTGGTTGTAGTGAGCAGTCAGTGCAAACCTGGAAAGAGCTGAACACAAATCTCAAAACCACATAAAACGGAGTCACTGCCCACAGAAATGTAGCGCTGAACAGACGGTGACGAAACACCCCCCCCCCCCCCCCCCCCAACCCCACCCCCCCCACAGACCCAGAGCTAACATCTTCACCAGACTGCTCTGCACTCTTAAGCCTGCAGGGCCTGTCGTCTGCACCTTCACTTCCTCCAGATGACAATCCGGAGGCTTCTTTCCTGTGTGGCTCCTCGGCTCTGGGATTAGACTCTGGCCTTGTTTGTCTTGTCAGCAGCAGGGTGGGATTTTGGTTGGGGGGGGGGGGAGAAATAAAAATGAAGTTACAAATGGCGGTGGTTGGCAAGCCGGTCCGATACTAATGGTAAATGTTATTCTGGCAGCGCGCAGAACGCGTCTTTCATTTTTTCACATGTATGACCCCCGAACGGTCCTGACGAGATAACGTTTGGACAATGAATTCTGGGGGTTATTAAGCACAATTACATCCTAATAGGGTTCATTCACTTCTCTTGTTTGGACAAGTGACCCCATTGTTCCTCCCCCGACAGCTGGTGTGTGTGTGTGGGGCAGAAAGGCCGGCCTGGTTGTGGTAAACACCCTGATCCCGTCCTCGGCCTCTCCTGCACATGCTCACTCTCGTCCAGAGTCTCATCTGGCCTGAAACGTCCACCCCCCCCGCCCTGTGCGCTGGGGTGGATTTAAGGAAGGATCGGGACTCCTGTTTGGTCAGGCTTACCCCTATAAAAGGGAATTTATTGACCCCGTCACCGAGGGGGGGGGGGGGTCTCAGACAGAAAGCGACTGTTAGGAAGAGCGGTGAAGGGGTCGGAAGTTCTCAGCATTTCTGTTGGAGAAGCGAGGGTGGCGGGGACAAGACAATACTCTCCATACAGGAATCTCAGAGCGCTGCTTGTCTGCAGGCCAGTTTTGTAGGCGGATCGCAGCGAGGGTATGCAGAAGTAACATTCAAGGCCGCCAACACCAAAGCGGTCTGCCCGGAACCGGTGACGAGGTGGGCATTCATTATTATCTCCCGTTCGCACGAAAGAATCGGTTTGTTGCGGTGAATTCACTCGGGCCATGTAAAATCGCGAGTTGGAAAGCGGCATGGGAAAGACTAGCTTCGCTGAAGGTGGCTGAACGACCTTGTGAGGTCCAGTCTGATCGGTGCCAATGGAGGGGGGAGGGAGGGGGAAGACCGTCTCTAGTTCTGGATCGGGGGGCAGCTGTTGAAAGGGGTCATCCCAGACCTCGCATACACTTCCCGGGCCCCTCCCCTCCGCAGCTCCTGATTGGCTGGGTCCCCCTGTTTGGAGGCACCACAGAGAGTTCTCGTTGAATGAAGTCTGCCCGTTGATCTGACAATAGTCAGCATTGTCCCCGGTCCATCACAGGCTTCAGAATAGGGTGCATTTCACAGGCTTTGTAATGCATATGAACGTGAGTCATCACAGGACATTCCTGTTAACTAGGTAACCACTTTTTCACCCTCTATTCCCAGCGAGCCTACAGATCCATGTACAACAAGAAACTGTTGTCAAGGGAAATCTTTCTGACATCTCGATCTGATCGGTGTGTTCATGTGGCTGTCTTTCCCAGGCGAGCAGTAGCTTAACCCTTTTGTAGTCCTTGTTGCTGAAGACAGACTGGGACTGTGCAGAAGGCATTAAAAAAAACATTGCATCCGTTTGTATTTGTTTTTAAAATAAACCCCGTGTCCATCAGTGGCACACGTTTGTATAAGCCAAACGTATATAAGCACACAGACCAAACTGGATCAGCTGGTTCTTGGGGTTTTTACTCGCGTTACTCAGACCTGTCAATCACGCCATTCTCAGTCGATACTACGATCTTAAGTGTATTTACTCATCTTCACTGAGCAACGGTGACATTTCAGACGAGGACGGTTGGGTTTGACTTTCCAGGAATTGGCAGAGAGGCAGTGTTTGCTTCGACGGTGTGGAAGTTGCCTTTTTTCTTCACCCTTACTGCTGCCGCAAGACACGGGCCTCCAATGTGTCAGAGATGCAACACTTTCCTTTCACGTCTGGCTCATCATGGCACCGTAAAGTACCCCCCTCTGCTCTTTCAGATCGGTACTGTCACACAGTCCAAACGGCTTGTGAGCGTCTCATCTGTGTTGTAGGCCCTTTGGCTTGTGCACGCCTGGCTGTTTGGTGTTCAAGCGCTTCACCTCTCCTCCCCTCCTCGGCAGTCTGCAGCCGGTGTCGGCCCGCTCCATCGTGTCTTGCCGTGAAAGACGACCCCCGAGCTTGTTTGCCAATGTCGGCACACTAGGCGTGAGGAATGAACACTGACAACTGCTGCTGAGGAGGGGGGGAGGGGTGAGGAAAAAGTTAGAATTTTAGGCCATGTTCCCATTAATGTGGTTGAAAAATATGTTTATGTCAACACTACAAATCTTTCTAATCACATCAAAATGCCCCCAAAAAAAGAAAACTGTGATAACTCACTTTGTTTCAACACAATCTCAAGTCATAAATATAAGAAGGCTTGTGGTTATGCATCCATTCAAGGTCTCATTAATCAAGTTCTTGTCCATTGATTTTGCATTGCCCCTTGGATAGTCTGAATTCTATAACCGACTCTGCAGCCTTTTTATGCAACTTTGTTTGTTTGTTAAATTGAATGCAAGACACGCACACATTCACACACACACACACACAGACACACACACACACACATTCACACGGTGACCAAATAGTCCCTGTTTGACCGACCTCTAACCCCCGGTGACATGGCAGGAACGAGAGGTGTTGAACAAAAGGGCCGAAGAATGTGTGCGTGCGCGACAGGTGCAGGGCTTTTTTTTTTTCTTCCCCCCCCCCCCCCGGTTGTCCTGGAGGCCTGGGCGGAGTCTAGGACCCGATCCTGCACAGACAACCCACGTAAGCCTCGCCCCGGCTCTGTTTCCAGCAGGTTACAGGAAACAAACATGGAGCTGTGCTTCTGATGGGGACAAAATGAGATCACATGTGATCACTGTCCACAAACGCCACCTGCAGTGGATACATGGAAACCCGTCGGCGTGGAAACGCAGCGGCCCGAGCTGACCTATCCTAAGTGGGTCGACTTTGTCTCGTGTGCGGCGCTGCCTGGTTTACGGTTACCCCCGCCGTTAGTCACAGCTGCCGGGACCGCCGCCAAGCACCCGGTAGTCGGTCCCCGCTCTTGTTTTTCCAATATTTAGATAAGCGGGTTGCCTAGCAGCCATGCTGAATAGACTTTGTACATGATTTATACATAATCAAACAGAGGTCTGCTCGAGGCGGAGCGCTCCCTGTATTATATTGAGTCGCAGGTCTCTGCTTGCCCTGAGAGGGTACATTACCACTGGTTCCTCATTGTTACTGTATTTTTGATGGTGTCGTGTGCGGCCAGGTGAGTTTTTAAATTCCTTCCTCTTCTCTGAGAAATCACTTATTTCGGGGGGGGGCAGTATCTGAGGAGAGAGGCTGTTTTGATGTCTCTAAATAGAAAATGGCAGGTCTGTAAATACACCTGCCAGCATGGACCTGGGACTTTATTTACTTTATGTTGTTGCTGTGCCTGGTGAACAGAGTGCTACGGTTTCCTGAATGACTGGCAGGCCCTGTGTGAGAACTCGGTCCACAGGGGACGGTCACAAGCAGCGTTGTTGGTAGAAGTCAGTCCGAATTGGTAAAGCTGGCTCGCTATCAACTCACCTCAACAAGTATGTGGACAAATTAATGCTGTGAATCCCTCCCCCCATTTAGCACAGCATCTGAAGGCGTCCTATCTGTCCATCAGAAATGGCACGAAGCTGCATTTCAGACATTACTAGATCATCTGATTAAACACTGCGACCGTAGTTTGTTTGAGACGCCACACACAAAGTGTCTGTATTATTTATCTCTTTGACGAAATCAATAACCACACTGCTATTTGAGTTGAAATATCCAAAGCTGGACAATGACACACTTCTTGCGGCGCTATTTCTAGTGAATGTATTGTCCGGTCCTCTGTGCTTTCCGCTCCTGGGAAAAGTGCCATTTTCACTTTTGGCGTTGGGTTTGAACAATGGGTCAGATTCCATGAGCTGTGTTCTGTTTCCCTCACTCTGGGAAACCGCTCCGTTTAGTTATTTTTGGAGCGAACTGTAAATTGTGGCGGGTTTTATCTTCAGTATTTCTTCTTTTTAGAAGGAGACCGTTGGCCCATTGGGAATGGGAGAAACTAACTAGATGGTTAAGAAGGTGTGCACGTCTGCGTGTGTGTGTGTGTGTGCATGTGTCTGTGTTGGCCTCTCGGCCTCTGTGGCAGGGTCTGTTTGATGAGATCTGTTTCACTTTGACAAGCTTTATTTTTAGTCTTCGTGGAATATCCATATGCCGCTGAAGCATCAAAGACCCTGTGTGCCGTGGGAGAGCGTGTTATTACACACACGAGCAAAGAGGACATTGTATTGGATTTGTCACAAGGTGAACAATAACCTTACTGTAGGTCAGCTGATTCTCAGTGAGGGACACCGTTTAAAAAACGAGACGAAGAACCGGTCCTGTTCATATTCAAGAACGCCTTGTGTTACATCGACGTTCCTATCGATGAAGAGAATCTGTAAAGTGCCGCTCCTGGACTCTCTGTGCTCCTGTCGGGTTCTGTTTTTAGCACCACCCAAACCCCCAACACAGGTCTGTGGCAAGTCTGCTTCAATTAGACTGAGTTTCCCCAGGTGTGTCTGTGTTTTTAAGTTCTAATATAAAACATTTCTGTTCTCGTGCACACTGCATTCCAAACCATGTATGAACATTTGAAGCATGTGGCGGGCTGCTCTATACCAGAGAATCACCTAAAGCCGAGTATGCTGGAGTTAATTTTACGACTTCTCACCTGAAATGCACAGCAACTGGGATGGTCTTTGTGAGTGAGAAATATGTACTAATGGGTAGCTTTACGGTGGAAATAATTATATTCTAAATGTGGAGAAATATAAGCACGTCCGCCACCCTCACCCGGTAAATTCTGCGGATGACAAGCGCCCTTTTGTATTCGACAAAGCCGTGTAATGGACATCACTCCTGTTGTTTGAGTACTCCCTAAAGGGATGTTCCAGGAACGTCCGAACCTGAACACCGGTCCGTCTTCCTGCTTATCTGGTCGTGTCAACAGAGCCCAGCCGGCTCGCTCTCAGCTCTAACGCCTGTTTATTTACTCAGAGGGAACAAGTCCAGCAGTGCTGCTGAACTCGTCAGCTATGGCCTCCGCAGGTGACCCTCGAAACCCCCGGTTTCCTGTTGGGGTGTTCAGGACACGGTCTGTGCTGGTTTCCCCCTCTGTCGTGGAGTTCAGGGGCGCACGGCCTCGGCGTCCTGTCACTGCATGCTCATCGGGGATTGGTTCATTTGGATTCCCGCAGGAACACTTTTATTTCCAGAAAGAGAGAGAGAGAGAGAGAGAGCGCCGACAAACACCGATCTGAAATAACAAGGAATGCAGCATGGAGAGATCAGTTTCTCAGAGTGGGAAGGTCTCCTGTTTGGAGGCCGGGAGCAGTCAAAGGATGTAGGCTCTGGTATGTGGGGTGGTGTTGACTGTTTGGCCTCCGCTGTGAAAAGCCCCATTATTCGTGAGGCTTCCCTCCCGTAAAGTGTTGCGAATCTAATCAGTCTATAAGTCATCTTCTGATCGGCCTCGTTGTGACTGGGAACACTATTCTGCTGTATTCAATCCACCCCCTGCAACACAAACAAACACATTCACACATTTTGACACTTACACTTTTATTTTTTTAGGGGCTGATTTAAAAACGCAGCATAAACCCACCTACCACGTAGCGTCCGCTATAGGACTACTTGCCCGGTGCGAAGGATTAGACCAGATGGCTTCCCAGCATAGAGTACTGGCACACAATGGGAAGACCGTATGTGAAAGGCTCCTATATCCTCTCCTTGCTCTTTCTATGTTTACCTGTCTGTTAAATCCAAACTATGGAGAGACAGGTGCTGGCAGCGCATACGAGAGCTGCAGATCGATACGTCACGAGCCGGTAGGTCCAAGTCGCTCGGTTAAAAAGGAGAACAGCTGTCGATCCCAGCGAGTCGTCCCAGTGACATTGTAACCCTGGCAGACCTGACTGGCATCCCTCTCCGTTTCTATTTCTGAGCCCATGGGTTTGCACACCCAAGGTCGATTTGGCAGGCACACCGAAAAAACCCGAATGCGGGTATATGTGGTGGACATTGTGGGCTGTCCTAGCTAAGCTCCGTGCCCCTCGCTGGTCATCGCAGGTATCCTGGGCAGCAGGCTCCCTGTCGCAAACAACCGTGATGGGGAGAAGAAAAAAAGCTTCTCTGTCCTGAGAAAGCTGGGAAAATATCCAAACCCGTGTCGGATTGTTGTGACACTAATTCCTCCCCACTGCTACTTCTCTCAAAGATACTCGGCTAGAGTTGTGTGGGACACTAAAGAGAAATGACCTAACCTAGCCAAAACCCTCGAGTGGTATGAGAGACATGTAAGGAGCGTGGTAATGTTATATTTTGAGTCCTTTCTCCAGCTCTGATCTCGACATCTCGCTGGCTGTTTGTAGTCTCCCTGTTCCCACATGGATTTGCTGGCACAGTTGAGGCCTGCATCAGGGAACTAGATCAAAGGAAACTAATGGAGCCCACTAAAGACCAGCATGACCTGGATGACTGCGGTCCTCGCTTGTTTGTCAGACACACATTTATTGACCTTGATTTTAATGTAGGTGGCTACAGCACATACCTGTTGTTATATGATGCAATTGCAATGCGCCACACGCGTTGTTTAACACGCATAGAGGGCGTCCCATTATCTCTTTGAAATTCAGTTAATGTTCTCCCTCCTATCTGCATGTGTACTTTCCCTGCTAACTGGGTGGTTTCTCTCTATTTTGGCACCTCCCATCTCCTATTTGTTGTCTGTGTATATTGTGCTGAGCTGACCGTTGCCACTCTTCTCGGTGATTTGCATTAAGCTCGATGGTCTTTTGCGTTAGTGGCACTCGGAGCGTCTGGTTCCCCTTTGGGCCCTTGCTGACTCCCTGCCCTGGTGTCTCACTGAGAGTCCACCTGTTCCCTTATTTAGGAAAACGCACCATCACCCCTGCTGCTTTGTTGCCTACCAAAGAGATGACATCATTGCTGACACACACACAAACATGAACACTCTCCATATGGGCATTGTTGGGCCTCGCCGTCTGTCAACCAGTGTGAGTTGTTTACTGCGCGTCGAGCTGATTAATACCGAGGCGTTACCTCTATTGCGACATAGTATCCCGTTGCTGGATAATCTGTTAATACCTTTGCCTTGTTTCTTCTCATTCAGCGCTGATTGGGTGGAGATCCTGGAGCCTCGCTCCCGCGAGCGCATGTATGTGAACCTGACCACTGGCGAGTGCGGCTGGGACCCCCCGTTGAACGTTCCTGTCCGCCAGGCCGACGGAAACCAGTGGTGGGAGCTCTTCGACCCCCAGAGCGGCCGATTCTACTACTACAACTCTACCGGGCGCCGCACAGTCTGGCATCGACCCCAGGGAGCTGATATTGTGCCCCTCTCCCAGCTGCAGGCCATGAGACGGTGCAGCGAGGCCAAGCGTGCCGGAGGGGGCGGCGTGGACAGGCCCAACCATGGGAGTATCGGCAGTGTAGGGAGCCAGGGGCGCTTCACGCCGCTGCCCGAGCAGGACGGAGACGGCCCTGTCCCCAGAGCTCCGGAGGCCAATGAGGAGACTGTCGACCCCGAGCTGGACCCCGCCGTGGACAGCAGATCGCAGGGAGACGGGAGCAGCGCCGACAATAGCACGGAGGGCAGTAAAGACCAACCGAGGTAAGCCCGACCTTCAGTAGCCTCTGCAGTAAATCTGGGAAGGAAATTGTGCTTTAATCGTTAATGGATCAAATTACCAGGAGAAAAGTAAGGAAATGTGATAGTCATCGCAGCATGTGGCTTAGTGAGTCGTAATTACTTTCAAATGCTTCTGCTGTGAGAACTTGCAGGATTATTTAGACTTTTGACCACTCGGTTTCGTTCTCTCTTATCTGACATGCCATATGTCCCGTGTTTCCATACCATCGCCTGTGAACCGCGCTCAGCCATTTCAGCAAATTGTTGGGGGGGAGGGGGGAGGTCAGTCCCCCCCATCCTCACGCTAGGACTACTGGTGCAGAGCGGCCCCTAACAGTAAGTCATTCAGAGACCCCGTCATGTGCTCGGCATTGCGGCCTCGTTCAAACCACCGTCTCTTCCCTCCGAGCCAGATTCCAGACGTGCCGCTTGTGTTTCTCCTGGCACGGGGCCACCGAGGCCGTCTCGGTGTCCTTCTGTGTGCTCGCCACCACCACCAGCAGTCCAGCGCTGCTCCGATGCTCAATTCATTTTTCCGAAAACAAATCTCGGGCGCCCCCCCCCCCTCCTCCCCGGGCCATTAAAGACTAGAACGCCTCTTATGGGTGTGAGCTTAAACGCGCATGTGAGAGAGTGTTGTCTGTGCTTAATGGCAAGCAGAACCGCTGCATTCCAGCTGCGTATAAACAAGGCAAACCCTGCTGGGTTCTCTCTCACGGCGACTGTGGCTCTCCGGTTCCTCCTGGCTCTTCTTGTACCTCACCGTGGCCCTTAGGAGGGGGGGGGGGGTCTCTCCTCTGACCCTCCGAGCCTTTGGGATTACGTTTTAGATGGGGGGACTAATTGGTCAGCCATGGCTGTTGAATGACACCACTGGAGGCCATGTGTGTGTCACCCAGTGATTCAACCACTCTTTTCTGTCTCCCCTTAAAACAATGGCCAGCTGTGTTCCTCAGAGGAAGGCTGAGGGGGGTCTTTAGCCCACAGAGGCTTGATACTCTCCTCGGCCATATAGCCCTCCACGTGCTCACCGGCCTCCATCTTTCAATTAGAAAACCGCCACAAAATGCGCAAAGATGGTGGTATGTGACGGCTCAAAATGGATGAAAACAACCATGTTTGTTTGCAGCTGGTGGCCCGCCTCATCGATAATAACAAGGATGAAGGAGAAAGTTTAAATGAAGAGTTGGAAGGGTTTTACATTGGTCTGCGGTTAGCTAATTGTTCTGTCCCACCCAAATCATGGGAGTGTTGAGGGCGGGGAGGGGGGGCTCCCTCCCTCCCTCCCTCCCATGAGAACATCCTCTTCTTTTTGCTCATGCTACTGCCGGTCATAACTTTGTGTTCGTACCATAGAGCAATGGGGTGTTCCTTCGTTTACAGTTGCTCTGTGTTTTATTTGATCGTCTCGGCTTTGTTAGACATGTCGTGGCATGTTCTTTTTTTTTCTCCCTTCTCTCTCTCTCTGTGAAACGTCAGCAGGGATTAAATGTTATTACGTTGTGACCTTTTGAAAAACAATGCTGTTCTCTGTGGAGATGGGACAATCCCAGTTCTTCCAACGGCAGTTTCCTTTTTGTTTTGGGCTATTAATAAATCTGTTCATTGCTGATGGAAGAGTTTTCACACAACACGCCCTTGCCTGTTATTCTGAGCACTGGTTGGTTGGTGCCGCTTCCTGTCCCCGTCTTTGTAAAGCTAATATCATCTTTTTTTCCTCCCCATTTGTCTATGTTCAGTAATACAGAAGCGCACTTTTGGAGGCCTTGAGTGTCAAACCTGTTACTCATTGGCCCAAGTCTTATCGCACGTCCTGGGAATCTCTGGGTACTTTGAGCCTGTGGAGCTCATCAGGGAAGTACCGTGTTCTCCAGGAGGTAAACATGTCAGTCACATGTGGTTGTGGGCACAGGAAACTGAAGCGAACTCTCTTTCCATGATGTGGGTGTTTGCAGATCAACTAGCTTTTGGACATCTGTATTGAATTTCACTTTTTTTCTTTCTTTTACGTGTCTGTGTGTTGTTATCATCAACCGACATCTGCATGGGATTTCACCATAGACGGTGTGTGTGTGTGTGTGTGTGTGTGTGTGTGTGTGTGTGTGTGTGTGTGTGTGTGTGTGTGTGTGTGTGTGTGTGTGTGTGTGTGTGTGTGTGTGTGTGTGTGTGTGTGTGTGTGTGTGTGTGTGTGTGTGTGTGTGTGTGTGTGTGTGTGTGTGTGTGTGTGTGTGTGTGTGTGTGTGTGTGTGTGTGTGTGTGTGTGTGTGTGTGTGTGTGTGTGGGCTCCTCTCCACTGAGTGGATGTTAAAAGTCTGCTGAGGACACGTGACGGCGCGGTGCAAGACAACCCAGGGGTGACCCGCGGTGGTTCACATCGGGGTCACGGCACTCTTTTGTCTTACGGGCCGGCCCCCGGGGCGTCTATAAGGGACCGCTAAAAGGAACAAAGGGTTCTCACTTAAAACCCGTTGTCCCCCAGGGTCAGCTGAGAGCCTCCTCTAAGCAGTAAGTCTCTGTACGCTGAATGGAGAAGAACACCAGATCACTTGTGTGTTCCCTCTCATGTCGCTGCCCGTAATGATACAGTGGTGCACCCAGCATTCAATCTAAGCTGACATCGGACACTTAAAACTCTCTCTTCCTGATCGTCGACTGGCTTTGTTTTTCTTTTTTTTTCTTTTTTTTTTAAAGATTCAGAAAGAGTTCTGCCTCTGTCTGGGTTGTTTCTCGTGCTCGTAGCGAGATTCTTCAGCTTCTGCTTTTCACGAGTGTTTAGTCAAAGGAATGTAGGTCTAATTTTAGTCTGACTAATGTAGAAAAACCTCTACTCGAAAGTGTCTGATGATGCATCCAAAAGAAATAAAAACTGTTTTGAGGAAATTTAATACAAAATATAGTTTTTTAAATAAAATATGCATGTGAAAGCAAAAGTGTGTATATCACACTTTTGCTTTCACATGCATATTTTATTTTTAAAAAAAATAAAAAATATATATAAAAAGCCCAAACATTACGAGTCATGTCAGAGGTGCATCACCAGCGGGTTCATTTAGGAAACAAGGGGGCGTCTTATGGGGGACATAAAGTTTTAAAAGTTGTTTAATGAGTCACGTTGTCTGCGTGTTTACTCTGAGAGCGCAAGCTTTTCATCTCCCGCCACAAACGTCTTTACGCACGCTGCAAAGACGTGTTTTCATCTGCGCGCTCCTGGTGTGGTGAGCTCATTTTCAGCCCTTTCCAGATGGCTGTTGTAAGGCTGCCTATATTTATTTATATCTCCTTTCGCACTTTGAACCGGTGATCCCGTTACGTGCCGACGCGCTTTGGTCTCGTTAACGGTGGCGACGTCCTTTTTTTATTTCTCTGCGCTGCTTTTCTCCACACGTCCCCCATGTTTCCATCCCTCTTCTTTTTTCTTTTTTGTGTAGGCTTCAAGTTTATGGTATCCTCAAGCACTAGATCACAGAGGCACAGTTTTCACGAGCGGGGTATCCGAACCCTTTTTTGTTTTTATTTTAGCGCTCATTGAAACTTCTCCGTCTGGTGCTGCGGTGAGGTAGAATATCTCCAGTGTTTTCATGAAAGACCAGTGGCACCGCATGTGAACTGCCTCAGCTGACTTGCAGACATGGTATTTATCAGGGTGCTTCTTCCAGGTTTTCCACTCGTATCCATTTCCAGCGGTAATGACGGTTGTTGTTAACTACCGCACCGTGGTCTGCTCCTTTTGTGTCCCTGATCCTATCTCTTGAGACTTGAGACTGGGTGGAACAGGTTTTGTGCGTGCGGTCCAGTTTTAATCGCGTCATCCGAACTCGTGTGCTTTTAATGGGATCTGCCCCTCGCAAGAAGAGCTTCAGATGCACTTTCAAATTCCAGAGGCGGGGGTCTCTCTGGAATCCAGTTGGGTTTGGCCTCATCCTGTCCCTTGAAAAAGCTCCTAGTGGCTGTCCTCTAGCCCGGCCCGGGAGCCACAGACATGCACAACTGGTAGACATCTTGGCTCAGAGGAGGGAGGTGCATCACTTCAGCTGTTGCGGGACAGCTGGCTCTCTGGAGGGGCCTGACAGGAACCAGGGGGGTTGGGGGGGGGTCCTACCCGCTTCGCCCTCATTTCATTCTTCTGCTTGATACTCTTATGACCAATTTGTTCAAAAGCGAGCAGAGAACTTGGCTCTGCGCGCTGGCGACGGTGTCCTCGGCGAGTCCTCTTTTGTCTTTTTCGGTTTCCTTCCCCTACGCAGTGAGCCCATTGGTTTGTGCTCTGAGGTGTTTGTGCAGCAGAAGCTTGGCCTGTGCGACCCCATTTCCTCTTCCTGTCCAGCTAGTGTTAATAATAACCCCTGTTTTTCAGACCCCTATATTCCCAGAGGGTATATTTAATAGCTTCAAAATCCATATCCCTCTCCGCCAACGTGACTCAGCTGATGGCTTTTCCAACTCCGGTTATTCCAGGCCGTAAGGAGAGACATCTGCTGACAGCAAGGTCCCCGTAGTATATTTAGTTGGTTATTGAGACGACCCGACCACAGCAATATTCTGAACAGTGACAGAGGTCTCTGGGACCGTTTGTGGATGTGAGACACCAGAGCTGCTGAGGCTAATTGAGATTTGCTGACTGTTAAGTTGATTTGCTGCCCCACCGGCCAATCGGATTAACCTGCTGGTTTCCAAAGGGCCTCTTGACTTCATTTTATCGCTCATTTCTCTGTCTTCCTAAAGGGCTCACATGCTAGCTCCGGGCTCTGAATGAAAGGGGGTTCGTGGGTGCATATGTGGAGCGGTGGGATAGGTGTGTGTGTGTTTTAGTGTGTAATGAGGTGTGCTTGAGAAGTGGTTGAAAAGGAGTTTATCTCCTCGTAAACAGCGAGAGATTTGGACAAATCTGATGGGGATTTACACTCCCAGCAATAATGATCATGTCTCTTTTAGCCTCTGTGATGAATTGCTGTCCGTAATCCACCTTCAGCTAACATTCAACGCTTGGCAGGTCGGCTACTAGCAGGCGACGCAGACACGCCCTTTCCAAACAACTTCTTTTTCATTGTAGCTGGAGTAAAGTCCAGGCCTGTTCAGTGTTACGTAACGTGAGGTTGAAGATGGCCGCTTCCCTATCATCTTTCTCTCCCCCCGATTGCCGTTGTTTACAGAGGCGTCTCCATGACGATGGCACAGCCATGCATTGTGTGAGGCTCCCCACACTGCCACAGAGGCCCCTGAATGAGCCCTGAGGAATGCCCGCCTTCCCGCTCATTCCCTCGCTGCACTCTCCCACAACTAATCCCTCCCCCCCCCCCCTCCCCTCTCCTCATTTACACATG
The DNA here is from genome assembly GCF_009769545.1 of Cyclopterus lumpus. Classification (NCBI taxonomy): domain Eukaryota; kingdom Metazoa; phylum Chordata; class Actinopteri; order Perciformes; family Cyclopteridae; genus Cyclopterus; species Cyclopterus lumpus. The sequence continues at coordinate 3,378,858 of NC_046970.1, read as the reverse complement.
CTCACACCCTCCTCTTGTCTCTCTAGCTCTGTTGTCCTCCCCCCCCCCCCCACCCCACCCCACCAATAGTCTCCCCGCCCTCGGCCTGCTGCAGTTTCTCACCATTGCAGTTGTCTTTGTCCCCCTACAGGTTTGGGGTTTGTAATCATACTTTATTTGGTTGACCCGAGGTTTACTGATATGCAGGTGGTGTTCTAGCTGTGTAATGGGATTAGAGGAAAGAGATCGAAGACGCTGCCGGGCCTTACCGTTGGAGTTGGCTCCCGGCACTCTTTGAGCATCGTCCCAAACTCCCTGCTGGCCGCCAGCATAATGTGCCCGAGCTGGAGGGGGTGAACATGCTAGGCCTTTGCTAATCCTCGGTGGGACAATGGTAGGCAAACAACAGAGACAAAGCCAAACAAAATCCCTCTACCGACACCGAGAGCTGGACTTCCTCACAGGCCTATGAATGTGTTCTGTTTCAGTCCCTGAAGAATAGGTTGTTTAATGTTTCTACTGCGTGATATCATTTAGTTCAGTTTGTCCGGACAGGAAGGAATAGTCGAGCCGCTTCCAGTGTTGTGTGTTTTTGGAGATAAAGCATCTAAGGGCCTACATGGGTCCAAGGATATCGAATTTCCCATGTAGGATGTGAAACTTTTTGTAAAGCTGTATATAAGCTCCATATAATTAAGATTTAGCTCACACTTCCGGCCTGGGAGAGCAGTGTGTGAGCATCGCATGCGGTATTTCCTGTTTGTGTTACACATGGGGAAGCCCTCTCTACGACCCTCCAGAGGACCTCCTTGGACAGGAAGTAGTGGTCACTAATATCTCAGGGTCGGTCCTCGTAAAGTACGTCACCCACCCACCAAGAACATAGACGGATTCATGTGTTTTTTTTACAGTCCGCCATTACACGTTCAGAAACCCCATGTTATGTGTGAGCAAGGTTTGATGCCTTTGTGGATAACGGAAGGGGAATTTGATTATTGTGGTTTCACGTGTGAGGTCCGCTGCGTTCTTTTGGCCGGCCAATCGTGAGCGAGGCCTTGATGTTTCACACGTGAGCTGTTCCTGCCGTAGCAAATCGGCGCTAAACGGTCGGCCGCTGAGGTGAGAATGATTTTTTTTTTTTTTTGGAGCATTTTGTATCGCTTCCTCCCGCTCGACAGGACCGGAGTGAGAAAACATACACCGCTTCAAAGAGGGCAAACAGTGGCTTCTCATGTTTACAGCGGTCACCTATCAACCCCCTTCCCCGCCCCGTGTCACCACACACACTCGCACCAGCTCGTAACTACTAAACCGTGGCGGTTTTGGGGGATGGGGGTGAATCACGGCCGTCAGAAGCTTCTCGTCTTCACACGTGTCTGTCTGTGTTATTTAGACAGTAAACTTTTCTTGATTGGTCTCGGTGAGGTGGGGGCCCTGGAGCGTTCCCCAACGGCACACTGCTTGTGGCAGGCGGCCCTGGCGCTGTGCCAGGTGGCTGACATCCAGCTGTTTATAGGCCCTGTCGGGATGGCGGCTCAAAGATGGGGGGGGGGGGGGGGGGCTGTTTACATTCAAACCTGCTGAGGTGGTGTGACTCACTCTATAGATGGGGGTGGCACACACAGAGAGAGAGAGAGGGAAGTTTACCGTTGGCTCGAGGACCTCGGGGGAATTGTTTTAGCATTGTTCCAGGGAGGAGGGAGGAGGGGGGGGTGTTACTCCGCCTCCTTTCCTCCTCCCTCTGCGTCCTCTTCCTCTTTCTGCCGTTGCAGCCCGACCCTCCACTTCGTCGTAGTGCTCTTCTCGGAAAAAGGGAAGCCTTTGAACACCGGCTACTCCACTCTGACCTGTGTTTATGTTCGGCTTCACGAAGGGCAGAAGCACCGAATGTTAAGCAGGGGTCTGAGGGAGGGAAGGTGAGTCTCCTTGGCGATGACGTCAAACGTCTCGAGACTACCCGTCTGACCTTTTATTGATTAGGAAGTCTGCCGAGCCTCACGTGTGACTCACTGTGTCCATGGTCTATGTGGCATAATGCCCACTTTAGACACACTCACTGGTTTTAAAAGGGCACGTTTTTTGATCAGTCGAGGCATGAAAGGTTCTGCTTGCAGTGGGAGGTTATGAGGGGACGGCCCAGTGCAGGGCAGCGGGACCGGATTGATGGCAGATTGTTTTACGTCGCCGGGATTAGCAGCGGGCCGTTGGGTTTGAAGTTAGCGCGGCCGCTCAACCAAAAGAGAAGAATTAACCTTTGGACCCGAGTGCAGATATTCTCACATGTGAACCACTGCAGGCCCGGACTCCTCCCGGATCGACCTCTTTTCATGTGGCCTGCTGGTTTACGGGCCACGTGTTGATTTCAGATGGCTGATTTTCATGCCACGGGATGGAACCGCCATTGGCTACCAGCAATCGTTTTATTACACTGTGTATATTCTCCAGACCCAGTCCCACATGTTGGAAGTGTGGCTGAGTTTCAGTGAGATGTTCTGTGTTCAGTCGCTCTGCGTTTTTTAGGCACTTGGTCCGCACACACTGGAGTTATTGTCTCGGGGGTTTGACAAGGCGACTGCGACTGCCAGGCTAAAAATGGAGTTTAGTGTTTTTGGAGTTCAGCGAAATGTTTGGGAGAGGAATTTGTGGATTGCTAATGATTTTTCTCAGCCCTGTCAGCTTTTAGATTTTTTTTCAAAAGGATGAAATATAGCGAAGGACTTCCTGGCTGTACATGATTGGATATGATAATGGTCCTTTTATGGCCCCGTTTGTTGACTTTTAGTTGTTTGTTTTGACTCTTAATATTTACTTTGTGTGCTCTGATGCCAAATCTCATTCTGGTTGTGTGTGTGTTTTTTTTGTTCTCTCTTTTAGGGATGCCTCTCAAAGATGGCAGCCTGCACCTGGATCTAAGGCAGCCATGTTGGTGAAAGTGAACAGCATGAGCCGTAGCCAGCCCATTCCAGCCTCGCCGCCGCCGCCGCAGCAGCAGCCGCCGCAGCAACACCTCCAGCACAGTGCACACAGCAAAGCCAACACCTTCACCCTGCACCCATCCGGCAACAAGCCCCAGGGGGGACACTTAAACACTACCCAGGGATATAAAACTGCCCCTTCTGGCAAAATCACCACTGACGCACGTCAGGCCCATCACCTGAGAAAAGCCAGCAATGGCAGCTTCTGTTTGGTGACATTAGACGGTAGCCATCCCAGTCCACTCCTTCACAGGGCACAGACCAGCACACCGTGCCCCGTCTCACCCCAGTATGGCTGCACTACCCCAATCTATGACGAGCCAGTGTCTGAGTGTCCCATATATGACGAACCCCCGACTGACATGGAGGTAGAGGGGGCGCACCTGTACAATGGACCTCCTCTGTCTCGCCTGACACCTACCCATAGCCTCCAAAAACCCAGACACCTCCAGCACCCTGGTTCTTCTCATTCAGGGTCCAGACACAGGAGGAATCCCTCTGCCTCTGACTACAGCCCAGCTGGTCTGGAGTGCATCAAGCACATGATCAACGTGGACCCTAAACAGGGGCTGCTATCCGGCTCTCCTGTACCCACACGTAGCCCTTCCCCTACCTCCAGGCAGGATCCGGTCTCGACCCAGCCACATCTCCAGCCCCAGGCCCACTCTTTGCCCCAGACTCGAGCGCCGTTGAGGGACAGAGAGCCAGGGACCCCAGGCCCAAGTACACTGGACAAGAAGCAGAGCTGGCGGGTCCTTGAGGCCACTGTCCAGCGCGCCATGGAGGCACGACACAGCAGGCAAAGCAGCCAGGCCTCGCAAGACTTCCCCTCCTCTACCCCCCAGGCCACAGCAAACTATCAAGACTCTGGTTACTCCACCGGCCCCTCTCCAAGTCTGAGAAGAAAGAGCAGGAGGCGGGTGGGAGCCGGTGGTGGCGCAGGAGGCCGGCCGGGGTCGGTAGGCAGCAGCGGGGAGCTGTGCGCCCTCAACGAGAGGCTCATGGCCGAGATGAGGGAGGTGGTGAGTCGCTCCAACACCATGAGGGAGGTGCGAGCTGGGCTGGATCCGGAAATGGGGGAGATGGTGGTCGTACCCCTGACGCGCTCCCCTGCCGACTCACTCCGGTGGTACGGAGGAGGGGGTTCAGCAAGCAGGTGTGCATCACGGGAGGAACTCACCGGGGCTCCCCGGTCACTGAGCAGGGCTGGCATCCCTGCGCTGACGCCTCTGGAGATACCAGGGAGGCAGAAAAGGACCTATGAGAAGGTGGACACCTTGGAGTTGAGTGTGAATAGCCAGGCCAGCCTGTCCTCGCCAGAGACCCCAGGGCCGCCCTCCCAGGTAACGTGTGTGTGTGTGTGTGTGCTTTGATTACTGATGTCTCTCCAGTTTAGAGAATAATTCAGTCTCAATGTGTCATTCCTCAATAAAGCATTTGTGTATTATGGGAATATGCAGCTGCTGCTTCTGTATTGCGTCTGGTCCCTCAGAGAGTTGGGAAGCAGAATAATTTGTCACAATGTGGGACTAATTATAAACATCCCTTTTGGCTACAGGGTGAGATCAGACAACACAACAGAGTTGGTTGTACTTTGACTTACAAAGAGGGGCACACAGAGGGAGGCCACGGTGGTGGTGGCTTCTCTTGAGATCTCCAAACCCCATACCTCCATATTACATTATGGTGTTTTTAGAAGCACCTCTGCAACTATAAAGAATGAGTGTTCCACAAGCAGCCGTGGGACGAACACAGGAAGGCTAATCCGTCTCTTTTAAAGAGAACACTGAGCATTTTTTGAGTGATGCCTTTTTATGTTCCAATCTTGAGTCCCTGAATGCCCCACAGGAATGCGGACAATGCTGACTATAATGGCCACAGTCCCAGCATTACCTGTCATCCTGTTACCACCGTCCATCTGCCTTGCACTGCAGGTACTGTGTACTCGCGTGCCAGCTCTGTGCTTGGGCATCTGGGGCCCATGCCAGGCCAGAGAGATTCAGGACATGGCTTCCCTTGGTCAGGAAGGAGGGCCACTGTGGCCCATATGGCCCAGGCTTGGCAGGAAGAGGAGGAGGAGGAGGAAGAGGAGGCGGCAGGCTGGTACTAAGGCGTATTGGTACCACTGTAGATTAAGCATGTTAAACAACAGCCAAGGAGCACTGAGCGGGCCCCCTAAGTCTGTCCTGGAATGTTCTTCAGACCTGCTGATATATCATACACACACACACACACACACACACACTCACAGATTATGACAAGCTATGTATGAGCAGCTCTATATTTCCATATTTGAACATTCTGTTCTTGCTGAAGGACCTTTTTGAGCTGTCTCGTTCAAAGGATGCACTGAAACAGTCCCCTTCCCCCAAAGAAAACATGAATAATTCATGTTTTTAAAGTTGTTTCTGTTCATAGTGGAACTAAATGACCGTCCTGTGCTCGTGCATCTGGAAGCTATCTGTTAAACAGTGTAATTTACCGAAAATAGAAGTTTACATTCCCATTCCATGGTTAAAACATGTGCTTGCATTTGATCTTCTGGAGTTGACCTCTGTCACCCGTTTCTATAAAGAAAACCAAAAAACGATCCAGTTTGTAGGACTGTAAAGATTCTCTGCCAAAGCATCTGCTCCATTTCACCCCGAAACCAAAATGCAAAGTCCAGCTTGTCTGGCACTCGTGATATTACATCAGGGTCTCGTCGAAAAGACCTGTCAAAGAGTTTTATGTCCCATTTATAAATTTGAGCTTTGATTCTGGCTCGAGTTTGGTGTTGTTCCTGGCAAAAATCTGGGTTACTGGCTTTCTCTATTAATGGAGTTTGAGGTGCTCCTTACAGACGTAAACGCCACCACGCGGGGTCACAGGGAGGTGGAGAGCGTAGCGTTGGTTTTTGCAGGGTAGGGTGAGCCTGGTGTGGGGAGGGGGGAGGGGGGGTAAAGACTGAAGCCACCATCTGGCCACCTGCTCCTGAGGCCAGAGTTGATGAGGGTTTGGGGAGATTTCTTTCCCGGTTCTGGCATCAGGAAATGAATGCCTCCCCCGCTCCTCTTCCTCTTCTCCTCCATCTCATGTCCACCTCTTGTCCCCCTGCAGGAGGGCACCCTTGAACTGCAGGCTCAGTTGGAGAGCAGGAAGAAAGGCATGGTGGATGGGCGCACCGCTTCCCTGGGCCCTCACCGCCCTGCCAACCATGACAACAGGGAGGGAGGTGACGGGGCAGGAGGCAGAGCGAGGGGGTCCTCCTACCAGCTCTCCTACGCCACCCTGCGGCAGCCCCCGCCTCCCAACATGGGCATGGAGGACTGGGCCAGCAAGCACCTCAACATGCACACGCAGGGCCTGTTCCGCCGCCGCGTCTCCATCGCCAACATGCTGTCGTGGAACCGCGGGTCCATCAAAAAGCCCATGCTCGTCACCAGCAACCGCGCCGTCCGCAAGGAGGCCTGCGAGATGTTCAAGCTGGTGCAGGCCTACATGTTGGACCGGCCCTCGCGCCTGGACCGCCGGCACTGCGTCCTCCTCATCATCACCAAGTGCTGGGACATGCCGGGGCTGCGGGACGAGCTGTACGTGCAGCTGGTGAGGCAGACCACGGGCAACGCCACCCCCAGGAGCTTGGCGGCCGGCTGGGAGCTGATGGCGGTCGGCCTGGCGTTCTTCGCCCCCTCTCCCAAGTTCCGCTGCTACCTGGAGGGCTACATCCAGAGACACACGGAGCCCACCAGCGACAAGAAATGTGAGTCTCAAACTGAGCAACAGGGTGGGTCAACTTTCTTTCTTCTGCACCAGCCCGTGTTGTATTGTTTTTGATGATGAGCCCAATAGTCTGACTGTCTTTCTTCTGCTGTCTTCTGTCCCGCAGTGACTCAGTTCATATTGGAGCAGCAGGACCTAAAGCTGAAGAAGAATTCAAAGTCCAGAAAGAAGAGGAAACAGAGCACGGATGAGGACGAAGGTAGATCGTTTGTTCATTTACTCGGCCTACAGTACAAAATATCACTTTAAGTTTTTTTTTTTTTTAACAAGCGTATCGGTTTCACAGAGCACAAAGTAGGCGGGGGAGGAACTCCCAAATATGTTTTTATACTTTATTCAAAAGCCGGCCATCACAAGTCTTAACGTATCGCTCCCTGTAGAGTGACCGCTCTTGAGCGGGCTGGAAACATTTCACCGCTGTGCCGTTTGTCAGATGAGTACACGCTGATGTCCTCGCAGACACAATGAATGGGTTTAACAGAGAGTTCGGCTGGAAAAAAACAAAACAAAAATATGTAGGATGAGAATTTCAGAACGTTCTCCTCGCGCACAATGGACCACACTGTGAGTCACATCGGTGGCCTCTCGCTTGCCACTCGCGTGTCACACTGCCATTTAAAGGAATACCTACTCATCGGCCCGTGCCCTCATTAGCAGCCCACACAGCCCGCTCTGGTGGTGATGTCAGCCAATCATCTCACAGCAGACACCACAGCGGTGGCCTCACACATTGTCCTTCAGTGACTCCAGCTGACTTAAGAGCTGAGAGTCTGCGGAACGTTCCTGACTTATTCTCGAGGTCTTTTTGAGAAGGGGGGGGTCTTTATGAAAGCCAGCGAGAAGAGGCGGAAAAAAAAGTCTCACATATGCAAAAACTGCATAATGGATGCTGCTGTTTGCTTGATGGATTGAGGAGCTGGGACACTGTCTGACCAGAGGAATGAGCAGTTGGATGGGGAGTCACGTGTGTGATACGGAGGCCTCTTTTCAGGACAGACCAGGTCTTGGCTTGGAAAAGGACTTCTTTGGGCTCGGGGCCCAGCAAAGCGTTGGCTACTTGTTTTAGTGTAGACTTGTGTCGTAAACAATTCCCCGAGATGAGTCTGAAGTTGTCTCGTCGACAGTTTTTGTTGTCGAGCACATGTGTAGACGGGTGTCATGTTGTTCTCGGCCCGGTACAGTACACTCAAGCTCCTAATGAGCCCCTGTTTCTCCTGGGCTTTGGTTGTTGTTGTTGTTTTCATGCCATCAAACCTGGTGTAAATATAGACCACCGGTAGTGTTCAAACCCTTTTTTTTCCTTTGCTGCAGCAAAACGACTCTGCACTCCTGCTTTTCTGCGAGTGGGCGTATAGCCTCTGGTGTTCGGAGCCTTGGGGGAAAGAAATAGGCCACATTTGCCAAGATCAAGGTCTAATTAAACATAATTAACATCGAACTCGATCAGATTAGCTGCAGGGAGTCACCTGTTTGCCATCAATATTGGGCTGCAAGGAAACATGACTGTGGAAAGAGATGGGGTTTTTTTTCAACTGGTAGCAATGCCATATTTTAATGTGTGCACACAATGAGCCAACAATCAAGTGTACAGTATCTCCTAACTGCTAAAGGAGAGATCGGGTCTCGTGTCCCAACTCCGAGAACAACGTCGTTTCTCTTCCGAAATAGATCTGGACCCTACAGCGGCTGCAAAGACCAGGTAGCAGACGGGGGAGGGGGGAGGCTCTGAGTTTCTCATTGTCTTTGGAGCGCTCCATTTCTTTGTATGCTGATGAATCACCTGAACGTCGGCTGTGCAGACCGGATCCTGTCTGTGAAGCTTTTGTTCAGCAGCGGTAGTAAACCTTCCCCTCGGCCTGACGCTCTAACCCCCGCAGGCCAGAGTCCCACCGTCAACACGCCTCTCCAGTTACCACCGCCGGTCTCTCCCACGCTATGTGACATGTGTGGGAACAGAAAACGCTGTTTTTCATGTTTCATGTGGGAAAGAATTAAAAGTATTATTGTCTGTGTGTGTTCAGTAATTGCCTGAGGCTTTCGGGTGTTGCATATTCAGGACATAAAAGTGTGCGCCGTGTGTCTCGCTGACTTGAATTCTCCTCCGCCGTCCCACCCGCAGGTCTGCCCATCAGCACATACGCCAAGTTCTGCTATCGGAAACTGCAGAAGGTGGCGATCACCGGAGGCAAAAAGGTAAGGATAAAGAAATGAAACTTTCACGTGATGAAAAAAATATAGGACGCATGGTACCCTGAGTCACCCGAGGTACCGTCGACCGAGACACGTAATTACAGGCCCACTAAGACGTAGAGACGTAAACACAGAGCCAGTCATCGTAGCGCAGCTGCACACACACACACACACACACACACACACAGCCATGATTAGTGTCGCAGCCCCTGACACGCACGGGTAGTAAATCTCTCTCCTCTCCTTTTACCTCTCACCCCTCCAGGGTCTTCGCAAGCCCACCTTGGAGGAGATCGACCACAGCAGGCGGGCCATCGTCACGCCCTCCCTGTTCGGCAGTTCTCTGGAGGAGGTGATGGAGAGGCAGAGCGAGCTCTTCCCCGACAGGAAACTGCCCTGGGTGCAGGTTCAGCTTTCCCAGTACGTCCTGGCGCTGGGCGGGGCTCAGACTGAGGGCATCTTCAGGTAAGGCCTAACTCCTCACCTGCGTGCATCGACTTGAGCTACGCGTAAGAGAGGCGGAGTCTCGGAAATTAGACGGTGGATCTTTATGTGCCGTGTGTGTGTGTGTGTGTGTGTGTGTGTGTGTGTGCTTTTAATATGTGCATCAACAAATGAGCGTGTGTGTGGTCTCCTGTATCACTGTATTCCAGTGTGTGTGTGTGTGTGTGTGTGTGTGTGTGTGTGTGTGTGTGTGTGTACAGTACACACAGCAGAACAAACACAGCTTTGCTCCTGAGACCGTTTAATTTGATACTTCATAATTTGTTGTTTACGTTACTGCTTCAGCTTATGAACACGTGGGAATTACAAGGCCCCGTGTGTTTGAGAAGGAGTTTTCTCCAGCAAATGTACCATCTCGACTTCAGAGCAGCGCGTGTTCCTCTTCTACTGTTTTCTGTTTGGTTCCAAAGAAGTCCTGCAAACAAAGAACAGGCTACTTTCAGCCACATGTGAAGCCAATTGGGTGTGCATGAGTAACGAATTTTGCCACAGGGCATGAAGAATGTGTGATGGGTAGAAGTCGAGGTCCCCCTTGTGGCCACTGAGTGTAACTGTTTAGTTTTTTTTATCTTCTTCGTTTTCAGAGTGCCTGGAGACATTGATGAAGTGAATGCTCTGAAGCTCCAAGTGGACCAGTGGAGGATCCCAGAGAACCTCTCCGATCCCAACGTCCCTGGTGAGGACGGGTGTATTTGGCTCGTTTGTTATTGTGCGTCAGGAAAATAAGCCGTACGCGATTACTTTGGAATATGGCGATATTACTGTGTACTCGGTTCTATCTGTCTGCTGCATTTAGTACACTGCTAAAATGCAGCAAATTGAGTATTTTATTTATGCTTAAGTGGAAATTATTTTGCAATCGAGATCAAAAGGCAGGAATTTTTAAAGAAACTACGATATTTAAATTCGCTCAAATTGAAGAAATCCCTGAGAGCGACGTCGCAGGACTAAGAGCGTGTTTTGTCTCGTTCAGCCTCTCTGATGAAGCTGTGGTATCGAGAGCTGGAG
>NC_046970.1:3293440-3363440 GCF_009769545.1 Cyclopterus lumpus | reverse complement strand
GACAAAGGAGGCGCTGTTATCGGGAGGGAATTGGCATTTTCTCGGCGAGACTGCTAGATCATCCGCCCCCACCAAGAAGCCCCCAGCCTTTATTTCAACCAAGGGGCTTGGTAATCTGCTGCCGACGAGACAATGACCCAATTTACCACAACCCCCCCAAATACTGTCCATCAGACGAGTATTGGCTTGGTGCATTATTGATAACTGTGCTGATGGGTGCTTACTGGAGGAAGTGAAAGAAAGTTAGTGGTTGTGCCTTCTGCATAGTATTATAATAATACTGCATACTCAAATATGGTCCATTATGATAAAGGTGCTCTGGAGGAACCTGTGTGAGGTCGTGCTTAGCCCCCCCCACCCCCACCCCCCCCTCACTCTACTGTCTATAGTGATCACTGAACATCTGGTATTAGTTACACATTTCATCACCATTTGAGGTACATGGCTCACCGTAATCTGTCAGTTGTTACCCCCTCCCTCGCTTTTACACTGTGCAGCATTGTGTCAAGGCGTGTGTTGTACGTAGCTGCAGTGGTTAGACTGGTAAAGTGTTTTTCCTATCATTGTTCATACAATGGGAGGGCCATACTTACCTTCCTGACTCCAAAATTGCTGCTCTGGCGCAACGCTGTGTTTTGCCACAGTCTTCTGGTTAAAAAAAATAAAATAATTGTTATTGATGACCTGAGGGAGACGAGGCTGACTGCAAGATGGTCTGAAAAGTCCTTGATAGTCACGCGTATTGTGTTCTTGGCTCTGCACAATGTGTGTTTCCGAGTAGTGTACACAAGGTCATAGGGTTTGAGATTTGATCGGTATGTTTATTGGTAAATGTGTGTGTGTGTGTGTGTGTGTGTGTGTGTGTGTGTGTGTGTGTGTGTGTGTGTGTGTGTGTGTGTGTGTGTGTGTGCGTGCGTACAGGAAGGGAGCCTTGATGTGTGCAGTATGAGTAAGACGCCCCCTAACAGAAGAGGGATATCTTTTGAGGTGGGAGCTCAGCTTGAGGCCAGAGACAACCTCAAAAACTGGTGAGTCATGGCCTCGCTCATTCCTCACCCCTCTCTCATAAATTCTCATTCTCACCGTTTTGGGCCGGGTCGGCCGTGTTCTGCGTATCAGGAGAAAAGAGTGAAGAAAGCCAACATCAAAGGCAGCTGGCAATGAAGCGGCCTTTGATCTGGATTCATAACGAAGGACAGTAAAAAAAAAAAATAATAACCCGTGACTTAAATCATATTATAAGTCAAAAATGAATATGCTGAAGATAGAAAACAAGATTGGCATTGCGACACATTTCTTTTTTTGGGGGGGTGGAGAGGGTATTTTTACCAAACCACGAGACATTGGTGTCAAAAGCACAACAATGGGAGCTGCCTTGTTGGGACACAGTCTTTTTGACAGAGACACGCATACTAAAATAAACTAAAAAAGTACTTGGTCCTCTTATTCAACTTCTGGCTGATCTGAGCCTGTATCAAACATTATAATAGCGTGTCCATTCCCAACACGGCCTCAGCACGCCTTCCTCCTAACTTCAGCCGTGTGTCTCGGGAGTCATTGAGGTCGTCTACGTTTGACATTTTACAAGATCTACTAATTTCCCACCGACCTCATCAGATGTTTAAAACAACAAGAAAGTGGAAACTCTCCCACGTCCGCTTCCGCATTATTGAATTCCCTTTGTCGCGTAGGTATGCTGCCAACATAGAGAAGATCGACTACGAAGGTGAGAAAGTACTCGTCCATTACCGCCAGTGGAGCCACCGCTACGACGAGTGGTTTGACTGGACAAGCACCTACCTGAGACCCGTGGAGAGGGTTCATCTGAGGCGGCAGGGCCTGCAGGACGACGCTCCGGAGCCTGTAAGCATTCAGCGCTCTTTGCCCGCCCGTTGACCCCAGATGCGTAAAGGAATTTGATCATTCTGCCCCACTAGTTGGTCATCTTTGTGTTTCTATACGCCTATTTGGTTGTAGCGGGAGCCGAATGGCTGTCTGCTACTTCTACCTGCGAGTAGACTTCTACCGCTATGTGGTTTTGATAAAGATGCGCCAAGAGCGCTGGTTTTGTTAGCGTTCAACAAGCACCGTGTATCCCTGATCGAGTGTCTCCGTCCTCCTTCCAGGGCTTTAACGTGAACGACAAGGTCCTGGCGAGCTGGTCTGACTGCCGTTTCTACCCCGCTAAGGTCCTTTCGGTCAATAAAGATGGTGGGTATCAACTATTTCAAGTTAATGGTTCTAATATTTAAGTGTTTTTGCAAGTTGTGTAGTTGACATACAAGATGTGAAACAGGTTCTCCTTTACCCCCCTCAGCATCCTACACTGTGAAGTTCTACGATGGTGTTATCCAGTCAGTGAAGGGGATACACGTGAAGCCGTTTACTAAAGAGGTAAACGTCATAAGCATTAACATCCAGAATGAGTGCCTTTCTTGCCGATCGTTTCCTCAACTTCCTCTCTGTTCTGCCTGCAAATAGAGTGGTGGCGTTGGTGGAGGGAAGCCTCAGTCCTCCGAAAGCAACATGGTTAGAAGGGCCCCGAACCGCAGGGACAGGAGGCCCCAGGAGAACGGAGGTCCCAAGAACAAGCGAGCCCGACGCAGTACGTCCGACCGGGAGGAGGACAGCAACAGTGAGGCGGAGGAGCGGGAGGAGGGGATGATGAAGAACAAGAAAACAAACGTTGAGGCCGCGCCTTCCATCAAGCAGGAGGAGGAGGACGCATCGGAGATCGCGGAGCAGAACAAGCCCGGCGATGCAGAAAAGGGACCGGGACTCACAAACGGGGTGAAGGTGGAAGAAGGCAGCGAGCGACACGAGGAAAGGTGTCGCGTGAACGGAGAGGTGAAAAAAGAGGAGGCGGAAACGGAGCACAGTGGAACCAAGCCATACACGGCGTCGCCAACTCAGACGCCTGCACAGATGGAGCAGTTGCCCGTCACCATGACGACCGCGGAATCCAATGGCGACGCGGAGCCGAAGCCGAATGGCCAATCGGAGAGCACTCCGCCTGCAGCGGACGCGCCGCCCCCCCAGCCCGTGAAACGTACGTGTTGATGAAGTCACGCGGCTGTCGTTGGATCCGTGGGGTTGTGAAAATGGGAAGATTGCACAGGATCTGACTCAATTAATTTCTTTCTTTTTTTTGCCTCTTGGTAGCGGTGAGGAAACAGGGTTTCCACAACCCCAACAGATTTAGCAGAGAACCACGTGAGTACACCTCAAAGGCTGTTCAACAAATACAGCCATTGCTCGCGTTCTTTGAGGTACTTTCTTTACGCCCGTGTTGCTCCTTGTTTCAGTGTACCGCGTCATCAAAAACCAACCTCCCCCCGTCTTGTCCATCAACCTCGACCACAACCCGTTTAAGTGCAGCGCTCCCGGCTGCACAAAGTCATTCCGAAAGGCCAAGCTGCTGCACTACCATATGAAATACTACCATGGCGAGGAGCAGCCTCTGGAGGGGGAGCGCAGTCCCACCAGGAGTGTCCAGACCAGGGCCTCTGAGAAACAGACTGCCCCCTCCGGTTTGGATGGCCCGAAGAGACGGCGCACTATCTCTGCCTCTATGCGTGAGTTTCCTCTAGTTTCACTTGTGTCCTCATTGAAGTGACAAAGGGGGGGGGGGGGAGTTTAATTATAATTTTTAATAGGCTGCTATTTCTTTTTCCGGTGCTCGAATCCGAAATGCTGATTCCTGACATGCTTTAATTGATGAGCATCATCTTCTTAAACAAGGCTGAATTGTGGATATTTTGCTTTTCAGCCACGAGAAATATATAATTCAGCGTTGTTGTGTTTTTTTTTTGGGCCTTTTCTTTGATATTGCTTTTTTATTTTTTAATCAGACCCCGTTGGGCCCACTGTCGCTCCCCGTGGTGAGGTGAAGGCTGCAGGCAGGCGCACATCCGCACCGCCTGCAGTCAACACCCAGGGCCTCCAGCAGAGGGCGCTGCTGAGGGAGAAGAGCAAGGAGAACCAGCTGGACCGGAACGGATGCCAGCAGCCGGACAAGGACTCGGACAGGAGTGCCTTTGACATTGGTCAGTATCACGCAGCACGAGTGAGAACATGACAGCATTGTGACCGCTCTGCCCACACGAGGCTTAACTCTCGCCACTTGACGGTCCCCAGGGTCAGTAAAAGACAAACTGAAAGAGAAACCGAAACAGAAGGACTTCCTCCGCATTAAACTAAAGAAGAAGAAGAAGAAAAAGAAGGCCAAGTCCGGTAAGAAGGGGGTCCTTGGCATCAGGCCGCCGCGCATATCTGCTGCCCTGCATGTGCACCCACTGTGGCTTTGTGGAATCTGCTAGCCTGCAAAGCGTAACGCGCTCCATTCGCTCCCCTCGGTGTGGCGGCTGAGCCGTGGCGTGTGGGAGAAGTGTTGCATCTGTCGGCGGCCTCTTGTCACTCCATCACGATCAAATCACAAAAGCTCCAACCCATTTCTCTTAACGTCATGACTCCTCGCTTTGGCTCTCGCATTCGACGAGAAGCCAGATTTTGACTAATCCGAACGCAAATCGAGCAGCATCTCTGTTCCCATTTGGCGCTCACGCGTACGTTTTGGCAGATAACGCCGGTTACCTTCCACGTTGGTTATTTTCCTACTATTTAAAAAAAGAAGAAGAAAAAAAACCCTGCAGCACAGGCCGCTATTACTTTTTATCACACTGATTGTCCCTGACTGTTCTTGAGTCTATTATTTATCCATGTTTGTTTTTGCCACAGTTTGTCCCCTCCTAATGGGCGTTTGTTTAGCATTTCCAAAGTTGACATTTTGTTCTACATCTGCTCCCCCCCTTCCTCCCCCCATCCCCTTCCCTGTATTAACAGACTACACAGGTAGTGAGGAGAATATTGACATCTCAGTATTGGGTCTTCAGTCCAAATTGAATTTGCCACTCAAATTCCCCCCCTCACACAATCACAAGCCTGAGGCCTACCCCAGCAGGCCTGGATTCAGCTACTCACAGCAGATACATGTGGATGGTGGGTATCTGCGTGACTGTGTGTGTGTGTGAGTGTATTAGCTTGTCTGTGTGACTGTCCATGGCTTCCTCTCCCCTTCCATTCTTCTATTCCCTCTGGATTCAATCCATCATATTCTAGTTTTGATGTGCATCTTAACCGTTATCTGTGTGCAACTGTCGTTGCTCATAACGCACCGTGACCTGCAGGGTAAGACTAGCTGCAGGTGCAATCAATAATTATTTTGAATGCTTGGTTGATTGAATCCTGAGCTGTTTTCTTGCTGCTTCGGCTTGCTTCATCGTGTGATCCACAAATGTGCATTTAAACTCATCCAGTGCAACACGTTTTTATCAGTCAAAGAATATACATTGAGCTGAAAAGGAAAAGTTGATTCCTGTTGTCCTTCTCATTTACAAGAAGGAACATAAAACCATATTTCTGTTTGTTCCCGTTACTGTAGATGAGGATAGCATCAGCGACTGGTCGACTGACAGCTGCGGGTGGAGCGACGATGACTTTGGGGTGGACCAGGACGTCACCATGCCTCCCCTGAGTGTGGACTCCGGTGCCGTGGACACAAGTGACCAAGAGATCGTGCGATGCATCTGTGAGGTGGAGGAAGAGAATGACTTCATGATTCAGGTGAGTCGCCACTTGGGAGCATGTCTATTTTTTTAAAGCTTTGCTTTTTATTTTTATTTTTGAAGTCTTCTGGTTGCATTTCTATAAACATGAGTGTCCTTCCCTCAGTGTGAAGATTGCTTGTGCTGGCAGCATGGCACCTGCATGGGCCTGCTGGAAGACAATGTTCCAGACCGATACACCTGCCACATCTGCAGAGACCCACCAGGTGAGGAAGAGAGAAGGGAAAAAACCACCACTGTCTTTTAGTTATAAACTCTACATATTTCAAATGTGTTGACCTAATCTGGTCGAGAGCACTGCCGACTTCCTCTTTAATTCTAACAAAGTATCATCTGCCACCTAGTGGACATAAAAGAAATAACTTGGAAAAAGAACAGTGGACATGTATATTTTAAAATAATATATATATAATTTCATACAACTACAGAATTATTTACACTGATCTTTCCTGGGGATTTTATGTTATCGGGCATCAAAATGTTGCATAGTTTTCTGCTAAAAGAGAACCGTTTTAACCGCAGGAAACAGGAAACAGACGGAATATGCTTCCAGTTATAGAAAGTAATGAGCACTGCTGGCCATTGTTTATCAGCATTAAGCGTAACATAGTCTGAAATAATACAGGCGTATAGAGGCTTAGTGTGTCCACAGTGAGTGAGAGAGAATTGAGATTAAATTAATTAATTAAAACAAATAAATCTACTTCTAAGAATTTTTTTTTATTGAGGTGACACACATTTATTGTGCGCCATAACTCCTCCTGCCATTTGCCCACTGTCTCCAGGTCAGAGGCAGAGTCTGCGCTACTGGTACGACCGCGAGTGGCTGAGCAACGGTCACATGTACGGCTTGTCCTTCTTGGATGAGAACTACTCCCACCAAAACGCCAAGAAGATCACCACCACCCACCAGCTGCTGGGAGACGTGCACCACGTGGTGGAGATACTCAACGGACTGCAGCTCAAGATGAGCATCCTCCAGTGAGTACAATGGTACTGCATGAAGTCACATTTCAATGTGGCAGGAACGATTGTTTTCTCACCCAGTTTCTATTGAACGTTTCACTATTTACTCCTATTTTTTTTTTTTATTTCATGTGACGTCGGTCTAATCTTTCCTTTGGCTTCTCAGGAGCAATACTCACTCAGACCTGCAGCTGTGGCGGCAGCCCTGGAAGCATCTGGACAGGTCACGGACCGCCCTCGACTCGTGTCGTGGCAGCGATGCCGCTCCGTCTCCGGTGACTCCCGACGAGGACATGAGCCGAGGGGAAATTTTAATGTCCAACGCTCTGGAGAAGCTGAGCCGGGCGGCCACCGCCGCCACCTCCTCCTCGCCCTGCTCCTCCTTCCCCTTCCCGTCCTTCCAGGACTCCTACATCATCAGTGAACATTGCTACCAGAAGCCGCGGGCTTATTACCCGGCGGTGGAGCAGAGGCTGGTCGTGGAGACCCGACAGGGCTCGGAGCTAGAGGACAGCATGAGGAGCACGGAGGAACTGTTGGAGCGGGAGCAGCGCTACGGAAGCCTGCTGGAGACAGACAAGCCCAAATCAACAGGCACCAATTACAAGGTTAGGACTAACCGCAGCAGACGTGGAGGTTCAAAGTGCAGTCCGCGTGGTCACGATAGACCAGTGAGCGTGAGCACTCGCCATTCTGTAAAGGCCTGAAAACATCTATTAGTGGCACAGTTTGTGAGCTCCTTTTTTATTTAGTTTTTGTGACTTCCCTCCCACCATTGTTATTATAAAATGGACAACAGAACATTTTACATTAGAAGCAGGTAAGTCGTGACATCACATCTGAGTTACTCCAGTGATTTCAAGGCTGTTTGACCACCTGTCTTGACCTAACAAACCCTTTTGGTTGTTTATCCCTTGTACGCGTGAATAACGTGCACTCGCTTGGCAGAAAGCTTTTCTATAAAGAGGTGCAAACCCGGCTGTCGTGAAAATCTTGTCTTGATGACCTCCTCCCCCTCCTCTCCAGGCTTCGATGGGCTGCTCCTGGTCCCAGGCTGAGACGAGGGAAGAGGGCGGAAGAGACCCGGGAGAGGCTGCCGATAACAGCAGGCAGCATCAACAGAGGCAGATCAACCTGCTAGACCACATAGATTCAGTCCAGGACGAGGTCGCGCACAGAATGGACTTCATTGAGCGGGAGCTGGACGGTAAGACCGACGGTGGCGTCGAGCTTGTCGCTAACTGTGTCTCTTTAGCAGGGTAAACCTTGAGCCTAGTTGTATAGGAATACATGTTGGAGGTGACACCTGCTGCTTGTGCTCCATCAATCCAGAATGTTTACGTTGGTGATCAACGGATTCCTGCTGCTAACATTAGGTTTCTATCTAACGGTCCGTTCTGACCTTTCGGACCAGCTGCAGTCGCTCAGCATTAGCTGTCAGATGAGGCTAATAATGTGACTGGGAAGATGTGAAGCATGTTGCTCTGTTAACCTTTCGGCCCTTCTTCTGCTCGTCGCCCTCAGTGCTGGAGAGCTGGCTGGACTACACCGGGGAGCTGGAGCCCCCTGAGCCGCTGGCCCGTCTGCCTCAGCTCAAGCAGCGCATGAAACGGTTGCTGACGCAGCTGGGGAAGGTGCAGCAGATCGCCCTGTACAGCTCCACATGAGGGCGCCAGAGAGCAGCGGCAGTGCCGGTCCCCCACACGGCATGCAGAAGCAGTGCAGCAGTAGGAAGGAAGCCCGCTGGACCTCTGGCTGCAAAGATAACGACATTAGTGCAAGACTCGGATTGTTCCACGCGTTCTCTCTGACCAGCCCTCTGCAGCCGGCTCTCCCTTTCTCTCTTCTGTGAGGTGGAATCCGATGCTCGAGCCAGCCAGTGTCGTATATTATCGGTTATATGAACATGTGCGGAAAGTTGGCATCAAATCAGGATGAAACACCAAAAGTAACCTCGTAAAACGCAGAAGAAAAATCCTTAGGACCAGATTACACTTCTATGGTTCCCATGCAACTCTAAACCTAACGAATGCCTTTTGTCTGAGCTACTGCTTAAGGTCGCCCTGTCTCTCTCAGTACACAGTGCTTTACACGCAGACGCTTTATATTTGGACATTGCAGTTGAGTTCCTGAACCTACATGGCCTCTTTGCAATAGTTTTTTTCTTTTTTTATATATATATATATATATATATATATACATATACATATACATACATACATACATACATACATATACGCACATGTTTTCAAATAGTTTGGTTTTCTTCTGCATCAACAAAGTCCCAAAGCTCCATTTTGGTCACCTGCCATGCCGTACTGCATACTGCATGAGTCTTTGCTTCAAGTGTGGACAGACGGGAACTTGAAGTATATGAGGACATGTACGAGCGGCCACTACGAATAATTTGTTCTGTTTTTGATGTACTCCAAGGGTTTGTTTTCTACTACACTGTGAAGTTATTTTTGTCTAAGAATCAAAGGCATCTTATTTTCAGCTTTAGGTGACATAACAAGTGTGATTTCTTCTTCTTTTTTTCTCGAAACTGTAATGCTTCTTTTCTAAAAAAAAATAAATAAAAATAAGTCCCCTCATGAGTGTTACACTTTTTATCCGTTAATTTGTATGTGTTTTGTTAGTTACCGCATCTTTGACTTGGATTTACTATTTGCGTCGTCGTTGCTGTCGCACTTGACTCACGACTCACTGAAAACTGTAACGCGGACTTGTCTCTTCTTAAGCATCTTGTCCTTTTTGTTGGTGACAAATACTACTTAGAAGACATGAGACTATTTTCCTCTTTTCTTTTTCCGTTTTTTTTGTTGTTTTTTTTCCAGTATTTGGCTTGTTTGTAAATATATGTTATTCAAAAACTGTTGCTCTTCTTTATTGAAAACATCCTCCAAATTCATGTATTGTATACTACTGTACTGTATGTATCTGGCTTTGAAGCAGGGAAATGTCAAAAAAACAATGCAAACAGATCTGCTGGTACATAAATAAACTTATCATTGTTATTAATCACTTTGGGCATATTCTCGGCTACTTTCTCAGTGTGTCTCTGGCAAGAATTTGAAGCACGGTGTTCCTTCTCATCCCATTCATCCCTCTGGAAAGAGCAGCACCAGTGCAGTTAATGGTTGCATCATTTAGGGTTTGATGTAACGTGTTTTTCTCCACAGCCTGTTTGTGCTCTTATACAATCGGATTGAAATTGAGGGCAGCAATAGTCTTGAAGGCCTATGCTGGTAACTGATGTATTTTTCTTTCTTTTAAACTCGAAGAAACCCTGCTCATGTGCCACTGAGCAAGGCATTCGACCCAGCAACTCTACGGTAGAGCTACTCGAGACCAAACAAACGGAGCACTGGACTGCTGCAGTTTGGTGAAATCCGTAAACGAGAGTTTTCTAGGGGGAGGAAAAAGAAAACGTGTCAAAAAAAGATTGCGTTCATATTTTGATAACATGATGATTTTCTTTTATTACATAGCCGATTTGGGCGGTTACATAATAAGATTGAAAATAGAAACTTGATGGGAATTCTAATCGGTTAATCTCCAAAATTTGAGCCAGCGTCATGTGGTGTTATATTAGGGAAAATAATATATTGTGTGTCATGTCAACATTGGCGTTGGACTATCACCAAACGTGGACTTTTTTTTATTTATAAGTACAAATGCCCTTGATATAAAAACAATTATAATTGATAAATGCAATTATCTCACCTCCCTATCAAAAGTAGGCGTTTACTCCGCCGTTTATTTTAACACGAGACTGGAGCAGCTCTTGTTGGGATAGCATGAAACGAAGCTGGGATATAATGAAACGCACTTTACGGTTGCGAGTTTAAATACATCTGGCTCGTCGGTAACGTCTCAGGTAGTGTGAGCCCTCCTCTTTTGCCCCCCATCCCTCGTGCCTTGGCTGCGCAGTCTCGTCCTCGCCATTTCCTAGCAGAGTGAGACGTCCTGCTCGCCCCCTCCCGGTCTGTGCGCCGCCTCCTCTCATTGGCTCCTGCGCGGTGTCTGCGACGCAGCGTGTAGTCCCGCCCACAGTCACACCGAAATACGAGTTGAGGAGGCAGAGGAAGCGGCAGACGAGAGCAGCGTTTACGGTGTACCTCCATATTAATATCGCCTTTCATATTCAACAATATACTCGGAGAGGAATTAGCTGGAAGCCAGAAGGACGCTAATTATTTTTACCGACGAGGTGAGTCCGAAACCTGTGTTTTCGTGGGTAGTATTCCCCTGTTTTTCCCCATTTGCAGATGTGCCCGATGCACACAGGAGATTATCTCCCGTCTCGCTGGGTCTCCCCCCCCCCTCCAACCTGTTCACGTTGCCGTCCGACTCGCTCTGTTCCGAGGGATGACGGCGAGCCGCCGCCGGAACAACAGGCGAGCCGTTACATCGGCGCTCCGTTAAAACGCGTTTCCAACCGCCGCGAGTAACTGACGTTGGCACGAGCGCGAGCGCGAGCGGTTCAGTTCGAAAAAAAAGAAAAAAAGAATGGAGTTCATCGCCGCTTCTCTCAACAGCGATGCGACATAACGACGAGGTTTTTCCGCACCGTGTCTCTTCGTGTTGCCGGCCGCAGAAACGTCCCGGAGTCGGCTGTGTTTTTTTATTGTTGTTGTTTTCTCTCGCGTTGTGTTTACTCGCTAAATAATAACTTTTTGGCTTCCGGCGACACGTTAACGAAACGAGAGGCCTGTCACGATAACGTTGCATCGTACATTGCCGAGCTAAAACAACCCGGGTGCATGTTGTCGAATGGCTTAATTAAAGCTGGATGGATTTTAATGCAGCAATGCAAATTCAAACTTCTCCCCCTCCCCCCCCCCAAAAAAAATCCTTAGGTCTTTATATACTGATAAGTTACCGGTTTTAGATCATAACCTCATTGTTATGTGTAATAAACAACTTACAGTTTCATTAGAGGACTGGTGATATTATTATGTATTGTTTTCATTTGCTCTAGAGTTTTAAACACGAAGCCCTGCACGCCGGCTGAAAAGGCCCACCACTGTGTTGCATCTGTGGCTCTCTCACGACATACTGTCTATTACAATTTATTTTATTTTTCCCCTGTCTGAGTCTCCACATGGCAGATCCATCACCGTCATCCTCATCAATTAGATCCGTCATAGGGATGTAGCCGCAGGTGTTTCACCATTCAGGCACCACGTGACGGATGGCAATGTCACTGGTGGCCATGCGAAGGTCACCCAGGTGGGAAGTGCAAGAGAGTGGACATCAGGTGTTTTTTCCCCAACTACCTCAAAATACCCGGTCATCATATATATATATTTTTAAAATACATGTTCTACAGTTTCCCAGTAAGAACTACCAGGAACAGCGGGGATAGCAAAGTAATCATAGTTCTATGAAATGTATTAAATACCTTTTTAAGTAGGTCATTAAAACCTTTTGTATCAAGTACCACAGGCACAGAATACACAATCTATATGTTAGCCTTAATTCTGGTATCTAATGGTTTACATTTTAGTATGTTATCGTTTCACGTGGGGGGGTTAAATTCAGGTGTTCTCCCACAATGTCCCCAGCAGTGTCACGTGATCTGTGTGGCTCGAATGGAGCTTACACAACAAGCAACCCCCCCGGGGGCGTTTGTTGTCACTGACAACACTGGCAAAAGGCAAGTGGAGACGTGAAACGCGAATGCACCGCCGCTAAAGAAACGCGTCTTCCTGCACGTTGATCTGTAAACCTGTTTTGCTATTGGGGGAGGAAGAGCAGACGGTGGGTTATAGTTTGGTTTATTGCCGTGTCATTGGAAGCGATCCGCTCCTGGTTGATTATTAGACCAACCTCGAAAACCTACTGCCTAACCGAAGGGAGTGGCACAAGTTGTTAATTAAGCCAATTGTGAAACCCACAGGAAATGTGTCAGCCCGCACTGAAGTTTGAATAATCAAAAATGTTTTTTTTTGGGGGGGGGGGTTTACTACAATACTTTGTTTTAAAGCTGTCACATTTTCTTCATATTCTTTTTTTTTTTTTTTTTTTTTTTTTTTTTTTTTTTTTGAACTCTAGAGGGATTTCACCATCCACAAGTGCTCCAAGAAATTCAAACAAACTCGCCCGAGCATTCAAAGTGACGACCAAAGTCGGCATAATGCAACCGTACTTTTATATTGCATTCATATATAAAGTATTTTCAATGTGTCCCCATCAAGAAGTGACACGATTAAGGTGCCTTTCAAGCAGGTATTACCACTTGCACGTACATTATTGCAGAGATTACAGAGCGCACATAACAAGTGGAAGAGGATTTCTTGCAGGGATGAATGTCAGGATGTGAGGGAATAACGCTCACTGGAGAGACGCAGACAGTAATTAAGCCTTGGCGCTGACAGTCAGTCTGCCTGGTGTTCTCTCCTACCTCAGCATTACCGCGTCTCCTGGTTTGCCGGCCCCGTGGGGCAAAACATCACCTGCGCCGCAGACGTGGACAGTTACCGGGACGTCATGGCTGAAAAATAGCCCTGTGTATTTCGGAGCTTCTTGTGTTTTTGTAACCGGACTGCATCTGTAAGTTAAGCTGCACCGGGTCTCGAGTTTCAGCCCAAGTCTTTCCACAGCAGGTTCAGGCTTTCGGAACAAATACATGCTCAACATCTGCAATAATATCAGCAGGTGGTGGGGAGGAGAGGCGGAGCACAGGTGGTAAGCTTGTTGATCCAAAGTGTTGGATCCATGCCACGCTGGACCTCCTGTATGTCTCTGGACCGTCCTTCGGGTTCCGCTGTTAATTTTGAAGCTCACATTTTTTTTGCGTGAGTGTGAGGCGAAGGAAGTGGATATGTCATCGGCACAAATAAGCGGGCTCACGCCGCACGCCAGGCCCTCCTGAGAACACAAACGTGCAATCAGCATGCAGACTTCTTTACAGCCATCTTACTGAAGGCAAATCATTTCATACGCTCGCTCTAATAGTCCTAGGGATCACCCGGGAAAGTTAAACGCTCCAGTGGTGGTGAGTTTTTCTTCTGTGACAGAGCAAATGGCAGTTACAGTGCTATGTGTTATGACTCATTTGATGCATTATTGCTGCATTGAATGCTAACGGGAGCCGAGTGCAACCTACGCTGGCTGGGAAAGCATTTATTGTTGTGATGATGAGAGAATAACTTTATGTAAATGACAGTGACAAAGGTCGTTTGATTTAAGAGGCACCATAGGCAGAGTCTAGGATTGTGTGTGTGTGTGTGTGTGTGTGTGGGGGGGGGGTTGTGGTTGCCAAGGGCAAGATAAGGGGATGCCAGAGAAGCCACCTCTGTGTTTCTGTAGGCGATTGAGTTGTCAGTAATCACTGAGACGGCCACGCTGACCATAACTCTATTAGCAGAGGCCGGGGTCCTGTGAGGCAACAGGCCTCTTAGCACTGATTCATGCACAGAAACACACCGACTCGAGAGGTCTTCGCCAGGGCTCTCATGTCTCTGTGCTTGTGTTTTAATATTTTATGGGAGCGTTTTCTTAAGTTTCTACCCAGCTCGATGAACTGATTCTCTAAGTGTGTGTGTGTGTGTGTGTGTGTGTGTGCGGTTGCCAGGCTACACAGATGGTCTCGCTGCTGGTTGCGCAGCTGCCCTTCGGCCAGCCCGACCGCAGTCAACAGATCCTGCTGAGCCTCGAGCAGGACACCGCCGCTGCTCTGGAAACGGCCCACTCGCATCAGCAACCCACCACACACACACACACACACACACACACACACACACACACACACACACACACACACACATAGCCCCCTTCTCGCACTTTGTCTTCTTGTGCTGTCTACACAACTAAGCAAGGCAGAGGAAATCCCCGCAGACTGAGCGGCAGCGAGCCTCGTGCAGCGAAGTAGGGCCAGGTACTCTGTTAGCAGCACTGAGGTCCGACAGGCCAGCAGCCATTCAGTCTTATTTATCACCGGGTGCCAGGAGAGAGCCGTACAGGCGGGCTCTCCCTTCTCTCTGACCTAGAGATTCATCGCCACACGTCTGTCTCTTGGCGCCCCCGTTGGTAGTGATACGTTTTATTTCTTTTACCTCATCCTCCCTCCGTGCCTTTCTTTGTGTGAGACCTGTCTTTGCTAGTGTGTGTATTGATTTATTGATTATGTGTGTAAGGTAGCTACAGCGATCTAAATTGCTGTTCTCTTATAAGTCTATTTATCATTGTTTTGAAAGGATCTGCTCTGGCAGTATTTGGAGTCAAAGGAAAGATGAAAAACATAATTTGTGTGGAACAAGCACTGACTCAATATATTGTATATATTCACCGGTATTGCCATTGTCCACACTTGGAGCTTGTAATGATAAGCCAATAGTGTCTTTTTATGGTTAGATGATGTGACCAAAAACCGACATTATGTAAACCGTAGGATGGAAGGGAAAGTACATATGAAAAAAATTGCATGATGAGTAAATTTAGGGCAAATTAACAATCCAGTCTTAGTTTGTATTCCAATACAAAAGAAGAAACGAGGGAAACAAACAAAACACGTAAATCCTTAAGTCTCAAAAATTGATATGCAGCTTAGTGCAGGGACCACTTCTTCTGCAGGAAGACCAAAATAGACTTCTCTGACTGTGGGGCTGTAGTACAATGTACTGAGCAGGGAGGAACATGGCCTTCACACACACACACACACACTCAAGGCCTTACAATCATACACATCCAAAATTCATAACATGACCAAGCACACGTCCTTGTCTGAAACAGGCCTAATGGAGGATTAGAGTTCCTGGTTTTGCTGGTCCGAAACATTACTTCCCCGGGGGAAAATATTGCTGTTGGTCTCCGGGTCTGTATTGGCGCAGTAAATCCAGCATGCCGATGGTAGATATGCCGAATATCTTTTATGAACCAAAGCGCTGTCTTTAGGAAGCCACTCGGTCCTCAGAGACTGTCTGGCTGTGTGCGTTTTTCATAGAAGAGGTGAAAGCATTCTGATGATGCCAATGGATATGTGGTTGTAAATCAATTCAGTGAAGCTCTTTAATCTCATAAGACCATTAGCAGAGAAAGTGGCCCCTCAAGGAATAAGGTAATTCTTTAAAAGCCCTCAGAGTAATGGGAGGGGTCTTGCACTCTGTTGCTTTGCAGGATTAGAGGTGTGTATTAGTGTATACGTGTTACTGTGTGTGTGTGTGTGTCGCCGAACCTCAAGTTCATTTTGGCCATCGGCATCTTGGGATTTTTTTTGGCAACCAAGTGACAGGCGAGGGTGGAGCTGAGTACAACCCAATGGGACATTTTCAGGTGAGCAAAAATATGACGACATGTTTTCATTAACTGAAACGGTTCAAGTTGTAAGAAGAAAAACGACTAAATGGGACCATAATTTACCAAATGAACATCATGCTGTATGGATGAATAATTGAAACTCGTGACGGACCATAAACTCATTTAAAATATGTTTACAGAGGGAACAAATCAAGTGAGAAGTCATTTTCCTCATAGACTTGCAATCGATCAGAGGAGTCGCCTCCTGCTGGCCATTAGAAAGAATGCACGTTTAAATGACATCTGCATTGGCTTCACTCTTCACTCAGGTTGCCGCCTGGTCTTCATGTGGACTTTATTTGTCTGTTTAGATTGGGTGTCTTATTTGTGAGCGCCACAGGGGCTGTCCCCAATTCTGGAGTCTGGAGGTCAGGGTTTAGGTGTGTGTGTAAGAGGGGGGGGGGGTTGGCAGGTGCAGTGGCTGCCATGTGCCAATGAGCATCTTTGCTGATGAACCAGCCTTCTCCTCACGGAGAGAACGATTCATGTGATGGACGATCACATTTCCTCTATTTAATTAAATAAATAAAACTAAAATGCATTTGTGAGGCTCATTAGACACGTTTTGAGAGATGTGGGCACACTTATTAAACATCACATGACGTAGTCGTTCGTCTCTCTCTCCTCCGTCTTGTCCTTTCGCGGCAGCACCCGCATTATTGTGCGTGAAGACATCCGGTCCAAGTACAACCTCTTCAACATTTTTATCACTGGCATGTTTTGAGTTATAGCCGGCCGGCAGCTCAGGATATTAAATGTGGGTCTGCCTTCAGATTCGCTTTTCAAATAAGGGACGAGTCAATTATAGTAATGCAGTATTTAGCATTTAATAGATCTTTTTAATCTGGGAAGGATCAAAGGCAAGGCCGCTGTTCCGAGGAAGATTTGTTTCTTGTCTTAGTGGTCTTAAAATAGTTTCTCTTGCAGATTGAGTTGCTTTTCTTTTTCATGTCTTCTATTCAGTTGTTCCCATACATCTGTCTGTGTGTGTGTGTATCTGTGTGTGTCTGTGTGTGTGCACAGCCGTTATGTGACCGTACACCTGAGCAGGATCGTATCCTGACGCTACCGAACCAAGTGTTATCAGTTCGGGTGGCGCTCCACATTTTGAGGTGGGATATATCAGATAAGAATAGACTATTTTGAAAAGATGTCATGACAGAAGAAGATATCATCGCAGTTTCTGTTAAAAAGAAAAGGGGGGGTGCTGTCAGCTTGTGTCAAGAGAACCGTATTAGCTGTGAGGAGGATGATGGAGCCTCTGGAGAGCAAGCTGTCATTTAATTAAGTAGATGTGCAGCATGGGGAGCTGTGTGTGTGTATGTGTGTGTGTGCTGACAGTATCGGCAAGAGGTGGTCTGTTCTATAGGCTTTCCCACAATGGAGAACAAAAGAGCAGGCTCCAGATCAGGACGCCCTCCTCCTCGGACCTACCCCCCCTCGCCACAGAACCCTGAAAGTATCCTGGTTGTTATCACCCAGCTTGTTGTTCACCTGGCTGTTTAAATATATTCCCCCCCCCCCCCCCCCGTCTAATTCTCTTACCAAACCGCCCGGTTCAGAGCAGTAATCTGGAACGGAGACTTGTCACAGTCCATTAGCTTTACTCAGACTGTTAACTGTAAACAAAAGTTTGGCCTGGTTGCAAAAAAAAATTGGAAGGAAGAGAAGTTTCTGATGACGTTCCCCCTAAGATGGGAAAGTCTCTGACAGGAAGGCGTCTCCACACTGGTGACTGTGCAGGGATACGTTGTGTTCACGCATCTGAAGCCCTGACGGCAGGACATGGAAGTTAGGCTGCAGGCGGGTTATATCACTGGGATTTGTGCTGGCCTATTTTCTGTTGTGAAGTCTGGTCAAGTGTCGACTGGTAGTAACAGAGTAGGAGCTTTTTATTTGAGATTAGTATTTAGCTATTTTATTCGCAAGTTGTAGTGTTTAATTATTCTTGTTTGCTTATTTTGGTTTGATTTAAAAAATATATATATATATATATATATATATATATATATATATATATATATATATATATATATATATTAGGATAGCTGTTTCTTTTGATTTAATTATTTGTTGTCTAGATATAATTAGTCTTTTGGTTGTTCATTTGTTTGTTAATTGGGTAACGCTGTGGGCACCTGGGGTTGTATGTAGGAGGAGGCCGGTACAGGACCAGCATGCACCTGGGTAGGCCTATGGTTTTTTTTTAACCCGAGCATGAGAGGCAGCATTAGGAGGTCCTCTGTTCTTTTGTTTGCTTGTTTTGTTTAGTTAAATAACTTATGAGAAAAATAAAATCCTGTATGGACGATGCATTCTCTTTCCTGCGTAAACCACAAACTCACAGTGCGTCAGTGAGTTTTGGACAAATGGCCATTACATTTCTTTAGTATATTTTGTAAGATGACACTTCTCCTTGCTGGAATTAAATTGGCAATTAGCTGTGGCCCAAATAAAGAGTAGGATCTTTTGATTAACGCAGCCCGTTAAGGTGAGTCCTTCAGGGGCGTTGAAGGCCTGACTGAACCTGGTCCTCTAAGGGAGTCTAGAATCTAGCTCTTTTTTTTTTAAGAAAAGCTGTCGGGAACGGTTCGTGCTACCAGAAAACCCCAAACATAAATTTAACACGCATCTGTGCACTTCATGGTCTGCTTTCCAGCCATAAACGCTGAGCCTGTTAAGTGTTCATTTCAGAGCCGATGCACTCAAAGTGGCACAAATATATTTCTACATGGAAATCAAACATGCGTCCCATTTTATCACACCTTTTACGATATTGTTTTATTTGAGAGTTTAATGTAAACATTTGCTGTAAACTTCTCCCCACTGCAGAGGGTGACAGTGTGTGTGTGTGTGGCCAGTTATGGGTTCCTGCTTTTATATCACCACGGCAACCAAACTTTAAAGAGACCCAGAGGTAGGTTAATATGAGGTCACCGTGGCGACATTCACCTCTGTCAACGTGGAGCCGAAGGAGGTCAGAGAGCCAAAGCCGTGATGTGAATGATGATGACTCCGGGTGAACCGCTAGTAGTCACGGTTGCCATGGCGACCGAGCGAAAAAGGGAACTAATTGAAAGGGCTAAAAGTAGGGTCGGCGTCACAGCCGGGCTCTCAGTCGTCCACCGCGCAGCCTGCCTAGACCTCCTGACGGCCCAAGGTGAGATTGATAGATAGAGAGAGAGTGGAGGAGGAGGGAAAAGTGGGAGGAGGGATGTGTTCATCGATCACTAGCTGCCATCTGCTGACGTGGCAGCTACTGGACTCCTTTTGTGTTTGCAGAGACACCAAATATCTACAGCGAGTGTTTGGGCACGCGCCTCGGCGTCCACGCACACATGCACTCCGGTGGCTGCAGCTCAGCATCACAGCGAAGGCCCCTCCCCCTCGCGGTCGTGGAGACGGGATGGAGTGTGCCAGGTAGACGCCAAGTGCTTGTCGACCGGAGAGCGAGGGATGCTAAATAAGTTAGCCGTTTATTAAGCTGAAGTATTTCAACATGTCAACAAACAATTGTGTCGGAATTGCAAACGTGTCCGTTCCCCCAGAGGCCGCGCTGACACTGGGCTGTAGTGAAGGTTGACCTTTGCTGCGTAGAAACGGGGCCTCGTGTGGTTTTCCTCCCATTTGTGTCCGCTGCCGATTGGTCACCCGGCGCCGCCTCCTTGTCTCTCGCCGCGTGGCATTGTGTAGCGCTGAGCGGCGGCTAAAGCAACGCGTAGGGAATTGGAACCTGAAACACAGATGTGGGGAGGTCATGTGTGAGAGCCGTCATGCTATTCGTGTGTTACTCATTTGCAAGCCGAAGAGCAGAGTGAAACCAATTCCAATGTCAGGGGGTGGGGGGGGCATTTGTGAGAGCGATCCGGCACAACAGACGAGGCCGTCGGGGACTTGTTCTCCATCATCGGCGCTCTCAACCCGTCTCCCATTCACTCGTGGTTTGGTGGGAATGTGGGACAAAGCTCGCCGCAGAGATTGCAAATGGCATTTCCCTCCTGCCACCCGGGACCAGTTCGCCTGATCTTCTATTCCACATGTTGTGAGCTTCTCTCTCAGTTCTCATTCTCTACCACTATTTATTCCCCCCCGACTCCTTGCCTCACATCTGTCCCTCGGGGCTAGCCCGGCTCAGAATAAACATCGGCAACCAGCTTTGTCTCTATGGCAACCGCCGCGCATGCTGAACGGTAGAGCTGGCATGAAGTAGGTAGGAAAGAGTGGCAATGATGGCGCATGTTACTAAATGGGCTCTGATGTTAATAACAAGTGATTCGGTGCATGATTTAGGGAGTCTGAGATCGGCGAGCACCAGATGAATCCCAAAGGAAGAGGCACAGAATGATGGTAGTTGCCCAGTGTGAGGGGTCAGTGGGGTCGGGCTGTGAAAGCCACCCCAGTCAGTCTGTCAGTTGGTTCAAGCTTACCCTGACCCCGTCTCCCTTAACACCTCGATTACCTGGCTAGGCTGTTTACAATTAAACCGGCTTTGGCCTCCATCCCACTTTCTGACAGCCTGAGGAAATGTTGGATTGATCCAGCCAATCCGCTCAAGCATGCAGAGTATTTGTTTTTCTTCTTTTCCTTGTTCGCTTATCTAAATAATATTTAGTTCCACCATTGAGCCGGATTTGTCAGCAGGGAGTTTGCTGGGCATGTTTTCACTCCCCATGCTGATGGCCGAGTACTTCCAAAATTCCATGTTTTCTGCATATTTTTTTTTTTTTTTTTCCTTCTGTAATTTAAAGATTGTGCTCAGTTGTACCCATCTGCTTCCCTGGTTGTTTCCAGGCATGGTGCAATCTGTTGGCAAAGCAGGATGACCTCTAACCCGATTCATGTGTCAACAGGCAGCTATCTGTACGGATCTGGTAACAGAGATATAATATGGTGTTACGTCACCATTGCTGTTACCTCCCGCTGCTGGCTCGCTGCTAGAATGACCACTAACCAGCCCTGAAGGTTATCTGACACCAGCATCTCAAGGTCGTTCCAGGGGCTTGGCTCTGACTCAGGAAATGATTATAACCGCTCCTCCAATTTGTCTATTCCGCTGCTCAATTTGCCCTCACTTCTTGTTTTGTCTTATTTGCATTGTGTGCTGTAAACTCCGTCATTTTGCATCAAGGCTGTTTGTAAGAGCGTTGACCTAGAAGAAGCAGACGTTCCATCTGCTGCTATGTGCAACATGAGCCGCTCTCCTGGGCAGGGGCAGGCAATTCAATACCCCTTCCTGTCCTCACCTTGAGCAAACAGGAGAGGCCGAAGAGGTGCCGTTTCAGGGAAAGTGGGGGAGGGGGACACTTTTGTGTCAGTGTTCTTGTTCTGTAATTATGTGCAGGGACACACGGCTGGCTTCAAGGAGAAAACAAATGAGGTGGACTTTAGAGCTTCTTGTTAAACCTGGGCTGATCCATCTCTGTGTGTGCGTGTGCGTAATGCATGTTTGCACACCACCTGTGTGGACAGGAAGTGTGACCTTTCCTGGAGGACTGATGAAATCCCTCCGTTCCCCCTTCCCAGCCGGCTCATGTGTCGTCATATACTGCACAAATCACAGTATGTCAATGTGGACTCGAGACAATGAGGTTTGAGAGAAATGCTATCGCGGTGGACTTGTGACCTGCTGCCTCCTGCTTCCATCCCATACTAATCGATCAGTATCCTCCTCCTCGCCCCCCCCCTTTCAGAAGCTGGGAAGAAAATCCTCACAATGTATTTTGCTTAACTCACTGTCGATGCTTTTTTTTTATTAACGTAAAGTAATATGTTTTCTCTTTTCTCTTCTTGGGCAGAGTTGTTTACATTGACGAGACAGGAAGATGGATGAGCTGCAGGATGTACAGCTGACTGAGATCAAGCCGCTGCTGACCAATAAGGTGAGTTGTGGGAAGGTCAGCACAGTTTCTAGCTGCTGAGGCAACAGGCACCCAACTCCTGCACCTGAGCCAACATGCAGACTCGCACATTCAAACTAAACCGACATGGGGTGCACATTCGTGGTGAATTGAGCGCCCCATATGATCCTCCCAGGCAAAAGCATATACGCTAATAATAGACGAGGCAGGAAAACTCTGCAGTCCTGTTCATCAAAGTGAATTATTAAAATGCGCTTGACTGTCGAGTGTGCAAAAGAAAAGAGGGGAGAGGGAGCAAGTGGAGAGTAGAAGAGAAGCGTGGCGTTGAACAGAAGACAACCGGAGAGTCAGAAAAGAAAGACAAGCAGAGGACGAGCAGAGATCAAAGGAGAAACTTAAAGAAAACTCATCTCTTTATTTTTAAGAGATTGGAAGATTGTAGCAAGTGAGCGACTGCAAAAAAAACACAAGGACGTCTGGAGGAGGGGGGGGGGGAACTAATGGAAGATCAAAGCTCTTCTGGCCTCCTGTCTTCTTCTTGCCTGTTCCGTCTCAACAGCTGATTAGCTGATGAGAAAGACCGTTTTGTTCTCTCTCCAGGCCAAAGTCACAGACAGTCAGGGGCGTGCAGCGCCTCAATGGAGAAGGGAGTGGGGAAGGATCAGGTCTGAGGGGGGAGGGGGTCACATTTCTCCTTGAGCAGCTGCATACTGCATATTGTAGACGTCTTTTTGACAAGACAGGGTGGGGAATATACACCATTCAAAAACAACAAGGATACAGATGCTGACCTCTCACACCACCTAGTGGCGGCTCTTTCAAAAGACAAACCAGGAGTCAGGAGCAGATGGAGATCATGACACGATAACCGTGACGAAAGAGGATTATCATTTTCTCTCTGATCCTTTTTTGCAGAGGCAATTGGAACACGTACTGATTTTCACAACGATAATACATTGGCGACTGATGATGCACCCAGGAACGAGGAGCAACTGAGTTCTGTCTGCAGCAGCAAAGTAGCCAGTAGACAATAAAGAGCAACGTAACTCTTAAGTGTAATGGCCGTCTGCGAAGACGAGGGTTGTAGTTTTGTCGCAGTACCACTAAGTTCTGTGTAAAACCGATCCGTGAGCTGCTTCTAGCCAGCATCAACATGGTCGTTGCCTTGGCTGCTAGTTGGCTAGCTAGCCAAGGCAACGGCCATTCTATTTTGGACCGTTTCTATTTTAGTCTACCAACAGTTTTGTGACAAAATGTGACTTCCTTGATGTTCAGAATTATATTTTAAATATATGTATGCTGGACATTCTCCTGTCTATAAGCTCGTACATTTCTGAGGCAGCGGACCTTCATTAAGGTGCTTTCTAAAAACGCGGAGTATTTTCTTCGCGGTAATATTGCTGACATGCAACACTTTCATCTCGTCTCTGGAATAGATGAAGCTGAATATGAATCAGTTCTTCAGCTCCTGAGAACTGCGTTACAGCATTGGAATAGTGTGGACTTTGGCCAGAGACGTGTTTTTATTCAGTTTTCTGCTGCACGGTTATTCCAGCAGGAAGAAGAAGAAAGGTAGTGCTGTAAAGCCACCATCTGCCTCTGCACCCCTCTCCACCTGCCTTATTTTGACCCCCCCCCTCTTTTTCTTTTCTTGCAGAATGCACGCAACTTTCAAGATTTCGACTGCCAGGTGAGTGCTGCTCACTCTGCTCCTACACAAAGCACTGATGGTTTGAGGAGATGCTGGAGTGTGAGTGGAAGGGGGTTGGGGGGGCATTTACGCTTGGCCCCGTTCTCACCCCACCCCCCACCCCCACCACTGAATCCACTTGTTTGTTTGACCTACATCTGATCATTGTTTCTCACAAAATCCCATTTTATTTGGACACTACCCGAGTGTATACACAAGACAATACTGAAGAGTGGGCCATTATTGGTTGGAATGTCAATTCTTGGCTGGTTGTTTTAATGGTTAGTGTGGGTGTATACCCGGGACTTATGTGAACTTAATATTATTTCTGTGGAACGTGGATCATTTGTATTGATTTTAAAAACCAACATACGATACCATTGGTGGCCTACTTGTTTTAATTTAGGGCGGGGTTTTGAAGAAGATTTAGAGATTAGCATTGTGTTTGCTTGTTGTTATAAACACAAAGCATTAAGCGCAACTTAGCTCGCTCTCTCTCTCTCTAGCTCCATCTCTCTCTCTCTCTCTCTCTCTCTCTCTCTCTCTCTCTCTCTCTCTCTCTCTCTCTCTCTCTCTCTCTCTCTCTCTCCCCACGTCACTCTACGTCACTCTACTTTCAAATCCTGCATTTAAGCAGAATACTTCAAAGTAAAAACTGGTCTTCCTGTGCCGGGCTTTAACACATCATGGCCAGCTGTACTGTTCAATCCCTCTAGAGAGCCTTACAGTGTCTACTCTTCTAGTCAATGTCAGGAAGAGGTATCGCCGACGAGCATTAATAGTTGTGTGAGCTGGTGTCTTCCACAGTGAGATTGTGATTGTTTCTGCGTGACAGAATCTGTGCTTGTCTTTCCACCAGTCGGGTCTTTTATGTGATAATGGATGAATAATTATCATTCAAGAAGAAAAAAAGTGTATTAGCCTTGAGTATGTTCTGTTCCAGGTGCCTTTTCTTTGATGTTTTTGTTGGCATGGTGAGGGGGTGAGGGGGAGGGGGATTGCCGACCCTCTGCCCCTGTGCTATGCAATTCTCTTTTTTTTTTTTTCTTCCTGAAAGGAGTCTTGAGGAGTGACTTCCCACAGGCGAGCGCTCTGCTGTGTTTCACAAGCATCAACATCGCTGCAAAGGGTTAAATCTTTCATCCCTCTCTCGCTTTCTGCAGTCACGGCTGCTCCCAGCATCCCACCCGAGCTAAATATAGCTGCTGCAGGCAGGGGAGGAGAGTAAAGCGTGTTAGCTGGAGCCGGCGAGCTACAAGCTCCAGTCCTGTCCTGCTTCGTCACTAAAACAAGAGTCAGAAAAGAAGCCGTGCCCTCACTCGGCGTGTTTCAGCGTCCTCCTTTTTGATTTAGTTATTTAGTTAGAGGTATACTGCCATTGCGCTTAAAAGACAGAAGTGTACTAGAATTTGTCTTTGTGGTATTGGGGGGGGGGTTATGTGTATTTGACCTCATTTCCATGGCAGCCATTTTGACCTCACACGGTCATGGTCTTAAAATAATTATTAAGGCGTATCCTTAAACAGCTGATTCTTGAACGGGTATTTGTAAAAAAAAAAAAAAAAAAAATTTTTAATGTCCATTGAAATAATGTTACTTCAAGATGGAAATAATGATAATCAGCCTTTTTCTTCTTCTTTAAGACGGTTTCACTTCACTCACAG
Organism: Cyclopterus lumpus; assembly: GCF_009769545.1. Lineage (NCBI taxonomy): Eukaryota > Metazoa > Chordata > Actinopteri > Perciformes > Cyclopteridae > Cyclopterus > Cyclopterus lumpus. Next base: position 3,338,335 of record NC_046970.1, on the reverse strand, counting down.
CAGGAAAATCACAAGTGTAATTGATTAAAAAAAGACTCACTGCCAAGGTGTTATTAATAAGTCAAAGTTTATGTTGTGTAGGGGGTTGAATTGGTATTTAAGTGTCGGAAAAGGCTCATCTTGCTGGTTTGACATGAAATGACACCGGCTTCATCGGGATGTTAAAAATCAATTTAAAAAAGAGCCAGTTGTTGAAATAAGGACGTCATTGTTCCTGACTGCCACACACATTAATAATAGAACAACAACTGGAGCCCACATGCAATACAAGGCATTAGCAGCAGGCTTCCTATGAATATATAGTATCTGTGTGTGTGTGTGTGTGTGGGGGGGGGGAGGCGGCGTCCTGGCGAGGCGTCCTGGCCTTACACCATCACTCTGACATTCCAGCAGATGGAGGACAAATCCAGCTGCTCTCCTCTTGGCTGGTACTGAAGCGCCTACCGCAGGCGGTTCCTAGGTACTGCAACAATCGCACCTGCATGAGGAGAGCGTTGTTGGGTGTCGTGGTTGGTGGTGGTGAGGTGTGGTCAGAGAGGAGAAACTAGAGGGGGTGGTGCTGCAGTCTTGTCTCTTAAGATGTCCTGCTTACATCACTGGGGAGCGAAGAGGGGAGGAAGGTGTGAGTCAGCCTCACACACCCGTGAACACCGTGTCTACCTCACGGAAATAGAAATGTCTGACTGTAAAAAAAGAAAATGTTTAAATAGAATATCTCAAGGGTTGAAGGTGTTTTGCTGTGGGGAGCAAAAAGGCTGCGCTGTATCTGTGGAATCTGGCTTTATGTGATGTTTTTCTTGTCTCCAAAATGTTTTGTGACGTCATTATTAGATCATTCTTTTCAAACGTCGTCCCTACTAGATAAAAGCCATCTGCAGCCTCGTGTCTTTGGCTTTTTAAATCCTCACCGCCTCATGACGCTCAGCAGAGGGCGCCATAAGGCTGTCCACGGTGTGGCTGCAGGGCCGCGGTCTGGTGTGAGATTTTAGATTTAGGGAAATGCAGTGCAGTACACAGGGGTCGCTGAGTCCCCGTCTTAGAAGAGGATCAGGTTGACCATGTGATGTGACGCACTGGGCCGTGTCATGTGCGCGACAGTTTAAAACCACATGTTTCCATGAGCTTGTGCAGTTGTTGTTGTTGTTGTTGTTGTTGTAGTTTTTATATGCTTGCATGTCAAACCCCCGGTGTCTGGCTGTGTGAATGCAAAGCTGAGCATTGAACTGAGCTCTGCAGACTGTCCCGCTGACACGTGACTCAAGCCTGCTCCTGTGTCCGGTCACGACGCATCATCTCCATGAGCCCATGTGACTAAGAACACGTCCTCTGGCATAACGTCACAGCGTACGCACAATTTTGTCATGTTCTCGATCGGATGACGGGAACTAAATAAACTGTAACTACGTTTTGTTAAAATCCCTCTCCTGTGCAGATCATACTTGTAAGTACGGTACTTGTCATACCTGTATTACTTTATTCATCTGAACTGCATGTGTTATCTGTCGTAATGCACATCCACTACATGTTGTGTGAGTGGCACCCTCTGTGCGTTAGGTCAGGAAACATTTAGAGGAGAAACATCAGTACGCAACCGAACATGCTGCAACGACGACCGACCAATGAAGCGCCCCTTCTCTTCGTGATCCCACCCCCTCTGTGCTGTTTGCGCGCGTGCCATTGGCTGCACAGAGCAGTCCGCCTCGAGCGGAGACGTGATGCCTCACACTGCTGGCAGAGGAGAGTCGAGAAGGGGGAGATCAATAAACTATGAGGATCAAATGATTCAGATCCTTTCATGTGGGGCTGTCAATGGGAATACAAATAGTTCATTGTGTGTTCATTTCCCGGGAAGCTTAGAGCATGCTGAGGGTTATCTTTTGAATGTCAACACACTACGAGCCAAAATTTGCTGCAAAGCTATTTTTGGTGTATATCAATCAGACTGCTGCATTTTACGCTAGTCCTGCTGAGTAACTATCTTTGAAATATAGAAGTTATTAATGGGGTCTGACTATGGATATTCATGTTTAGGGTGTTTCTCGTGTGGCTGCTGAGGTCACTCGGTCTTCTTCCTCAGCAAGGTGAAGCTGACGTGAACCTGGAGACAATTGTTGCTGCATCTCAGTGATCAGCAGCCATTTTGCTGATGCGGTACACGGTCCAGGGCGAGCTGTCAAGTCGGCCTCCTCTCCTCACTCCTGACGTCAGGACTGCCTCTGCGTCGTTTGCACCCCTTCACCCCTCTCTGCCTCCCACTTCCTCCCACCCGTCTCTCTTTTCTCCTCTAAGCCCCACCCTCTCCCTCTACCCACCTGACCCGCCGCAATCCAATTAGACGCACCGGTGGCAGGCTCTACGTACGCGCTGTGACTACTAAAGCACAAACTGCAGTCTCACTCTCCTCCCCCTCCGTCTCTTCTCCTACTCTCTTTCCTAGCTCCCGTCTCCGTCTCTCTCTCTCCCTCTCTCTCTCTCGTTCTCTCTGCATCTTATCCATACACCCCCCCCTCCCCTCCCACCACCACCACCACCCCCCTCTTCTGCTTTCATTCAGATTATTTACCCATCTCCTCCTCAATCCGCTGTGTCTTTCTCCTCCCTCTCTTCTTGGTCTTCCTTGTCGCTGCTGCTCTTGCCTCCTCACCCTGCATCCCTCCCTTCCTACCAGTGCTCCCGCCTTCCTCCTCCTCCTCCTCCTCCTTCTTGGAGATCTTCAAAGCTGCCCAGCACACACTTGCACATAGCACAACACACTCCTCTCCTGCGTGGGAAAAACATGTCAGCTATTCTGGACCTGGACCAGATTGCATGCTCTGGGAATGGAGTGGTGAGTGACAAATGCATCTTGCCTGCCTTGACACACCTGGCTGGGTCCTTGCAGCTTCTGGAATGGAGGTTGTTGTGCGGTTTCCCCACAGAAGGGGACGGCAGCTGGCTCCAGCATGTTGAAAGGCTGGTGGGGGTCTTTGCTGGCTTCGCTTGTCACCACCTTCAGCAGAAGGCTTAGACTTTGGGGCTTTTTCTCTCCGGGCAGCTGCTAGCGTGGGGTAAACATTTGGTATGTGTGTGTGTGTGTGTGTGTGTGTGCCTACAGGTCACACAGTGCCCATGTGTGTGCCAAGGGTGCATTGGTGAATTTTAATGTGGTGATGTAAAAAGATGCATGTGTGTGTTTGTCTCTGTGTGTGTGTGTGTGTGTGTGTAGTGCTCAAGTGTCTTCCACAGCCAGTGTACATAGCTGTCAATACACAGCGTGTTCTATCAGTAGGGTTGTTGGTATTTGTGTGTCACGTTTCTGAATACTTTTGTGTTCATCCATACCTGAATGTGTTTCACCTGTGAATGGCTGTGGATGGTGCAGAGTGCCAGCATTGTGTTCCTTATTTTGTCAGCACTGAAAATAGGCAGGGAGGTCACTCATCCCCCCCCCCCCGACCCCCATACACACACACTTTAGCGACAACACACCAAAACCACTCCTTCCCTCCCCTGCAGAGACTTTTGAGTGTGTAGTTTAAACCCACTGCATCGATGACACACACGCTTACTCTACGTGGGCTGTGCTGGTGTCACAGAACCTGAGATGATCCCCCTGGAGAACGTGCATAAGAGACGTGGATGTCTTGCGTATACATTGAATTCATTTTCAGGCTGCTGGCTGTTTCTTGCCCTGTAATGCTGCTCTCAGGGCGTGGAAAAAAAACAGGGAGGAGGAGGAGGGATTGATAAGAGAGGGATTGCGGGAAGAGGAACAGCATGACATACTGCTCTCCTTTTCTTTTTCTTTTTTTAACCTCCCCAAACCCCAAGTGCTTAGCTCCATGTTTTCCCCGGTCGACCTCCTGGAGCCCCTCAAACCCCTACTCAGTATTCCTGTCTCATCTACACACACACACACACACAGTTATTGTCCAACTACTAACCACCAGGAATGTATCAGAGAGGAAAAGGGGTTGCTGCCATTGCAGTGCGCTCCCTCTTTATTTCCCCTCTAGCTGTCCGGGCTCGCGGCCCCACCCCACGGCTGTTTTTCGTGAGCTGCCGCTGTGTGTCCATGTCATACCCGTGTGTGTGTGTGTGTGTGTGTGTGTGAGCTCAATACAGCTTTTAAACTACGCCATGGCTAAAGAGTCTCCTGCTTTACCCCCTTAGCATAGCCGTCTTCTGCATGATTCCCCACCCGTGTTTATGCGAGGACATGGCCGGAAAGGCTTGAGGAATCAAAGCAAAGCGCCCCTTCTGTTGTAAGGCACATACCTCTGTTAGTCATACAGGACACCCCCTCAACCCCCTCCCCCCGTGTTCACTCTCTTTCCTCCTGTCTCTGTCACTCTTTCCCTGCTTGCTTTCACGCTCCGTCCACCCCCACCCCCCCTTCCACCTAATGTTGTCATGACCTTTTTAATTGTTCTATGACTGGTGGGTCGTACATGTACATTACCAACACACACGACACAAAGCGCGCATTCGCACAAATGTTTTTGTGTTGTTACTTAAGAGCGACGCCTCCATTTCTACAAAACCTCTCTTTCTAGAACGTCCTTGACTCTGTCCTTGTCTCAAATAAAAGAAAGAATCGGCAGCAACACAGCCATGATGAGATTCCACACACACACACACTCTCTCTCTCTCTCTCTCTCTCTCTCTCTCTCTCTCTCTCTCTCTCTCTCTCGCACCAGGCCGAAATTGCGAAATCATTTTGTTATCTGGGAAAAGGTGAACGCAAGGCTTCCTGTCAGCAGGAGACGTTCTTCTGGGTTTCTTCCATTTCAAGTTGGGAGGTTATATCACAGTATCGGTAGACTGGAGCAGTCAGCATGGGGGGGGGGGTTTGGCTTCGTGTGCATAGTTTTCATGTTTTGTGCGACTGACGCCCACACAAATGAAAATATCTCATTCTGTTGCTGACTAGATGAGCCCCCCCCCCTTTTGTGACACTGTCCATTACAGACTGCAGATGCAAATGACTTCAGCCTTGTCCTTGTGTATCTGCCTTTATCTCCTTGAATGTGAGATTGTGACACACATCCATCACACAACATGCAGGGGAAACGGTCCGAGTCACACTCCCTCCGTGGCAGTCAGCCATAACCGGTGTCTCTCGTCCGCCCAGGCTCTCTCTCTTTTATTATTGATGACCACTGGGCCTTGAGACCAGGCAGGCGCTGGGCCCCACACAGGCTCTCCTGCTCTGAGCAGCACACACACACACACACACAGCTATGCCATGCACACCCTTGTATGCAGCACCAAGTCATGCTGACCTTGGGGGTGTGTGTGTGTGTGTGTGTGTGTGTGGCTGTGATTTGAAAGGAAGTCTGGAAACGGACTTCACTTCCTGTATGTTTCATCACTTCCTAATTTTGTCACTTCCTACTTCCTCCTCTGATTATTTTTTGGCCCGTCATCTTCAAACTAATGCCCCCCGATTTATCGTCATCTCATTTCTCGTGTCTAATTAAGTGTTGGTGGAAATTACCCAGAAGCCATTTAATGTGTTTTTTGTTGAGTCACTCGCGTGCTGACGCGAGGCATCCTTGTGCCCCGTAAATAAATGGATTCAAAAGAAAGCGATGGAGGGAATGAAGCCGGTGTCTTTTGAATGTGAATGTGTCGTTTTTTGCAGAGTCATACTTATGAAAGACCCGAGGATTTAAAAAAAAAAAGGGACTATTTTCCCAGAGGAAAAGACATCCCGTTCTGTGCTTTGTTCAAGGGCAGAAGGAATGTGTGGTGGAGAGCAGGCGTACGCTTCGCATCTCAATCTGAGATAGAAACCCTGAATGCCATGTTGTGGCCGGCGGGTGTTTACTTGTCTGATTGTTGTCCACGATCGGTATGTTATTGATTCTGTCTTTTTATTCAATGTAGCTGTAACGGTTCTGTGTGCCTGTTGTGGTGAGAACCTGCTTTGAGCTCGGCTGAGATGATGTTAACGTATAAAGGAAAAAGCCCCCACAATATACCTAATAAACCCCAAATCATAAGGCTGTTTTATTATCAAAAAAGAGAGAATAAAACAATACTCCAATTAATTTACGCTACTTTGTGCTATTGTCCCTGTTGTATTGTCTCTGTGCCACGCAACTCCATTGATGTCCCAAAAATAGTTTATACCACTTCCAATTTTATACTACTTTTAGAAGTTATTAGCCAGGTTCAACCAAATGGCTCCTTCATGTGTTTAAGGCAAAACTATATCGCGCTTGAGCCACAAGGATATAATTCTTGCTTTTTGTTAATTTATGCATTAACGCCAGAAGTGCTTTAAAAACGTGACACAGACGGACAACACACACACCTCACATTAAAGTAGCGGAACATTCAGTTCATCTTCAATTCTTTTACCTAAAACATGTATTTGTGCATCAGTCTCACAGTTCTTCTTCTCCTCCTCTGTGGCTGCAGGAGCATGACATTGAGACTCCTCATGGCGTTCTCCACGTGACGATGAGAGGCGTCCCGAAGGGCAATAGACCCATCATCCTCACCTATCATGACATCGGCCTCAACCGTGAGTCAGCACCAAGATGGGAATCAATACACGCTTCTTTTTTTTGTCTAAACTCCTGAACTGTTTGCACTTTTCCAGACAAGTCGTGCTTCAACACCCTGTTCAACTACGAGGACATGCAGGAGATCATGCAGCACTTTGCAGTGGTTCACGTGGACGCGCCCGGCCAGCAGGAGGGCGCGCCTCCCTTCCCCAGCGGGTACGTTAGCGGAGCACATTTCCACCAGCGCTAATGTCGGAGACGTGATCCATTAATTTAAGTCGGAATGAAAAATAAGCTTGTATTTAATTTGTTATTGTCCACCCTGTTTGTCAAAAAAAAGAAAGGTGTATGAGTATTTAGAATTAATTAAGTTTCTCTGGTTGTTTGAAACAGGAAATGACTCACACTGACTCACCTGCGTTTCATCTTTCTCCAGCTATCGCTACCCGACCATGGACGAGCTGGCGGAAATGCTGCCCTCTGTGATGACTCATCTCAAGTCAGTAGTGCCCGTGTTGATAATGTGCTTGAACTAACTATCCCTGTCCAGTCCCGCGGTAACCGCCGGTCTTCTCTGCAGGGTCAGCAGTGTGATCGCCATCGGCGTGGGAGCGGGGGCGTACATCCTCAGCCGCTTTGCAGTGAGTCCCCCATCTCTACCCGAACGCCCACACTTTCAACGCCATTCTTTTTTTTTTTATGATCTCACCCCCACCCCCCACATGACCTCTCGGATTTGCCTGTTTTTATAATTGAAGGTTTTCCGGTCACACGGCTTGTTACACTGAACATTAAAGCCCCCCCCCCCCAATCAAGCCCACACAGGGCTTCAGGTTCCTCTGCAGTCTGCTGCATACGCTGCCGTTCCCCAAATGATTTATCACCTTGGTGATTCTCTCCTTTTTCAGTTGCTTACATCTTGTTTCGGTGAGGCTAAAATAAGCTTCCATGCGTGTACGACGGAGCAGAAGGAGCTCGACGTGACAGAGTGGAGCAAGAGAGCGCTGAGAGATGAATAATGAAGAGAGAGAGAGAGAGAGAGAGGGGGGGGTGGCGGTCAGGGGTAAAAAGGGATGCTGCAGGGTTTAGTCGTCATATTCCCAGACTCTCTCTATGGAGGAGTCTGCTCTTGTTTGGAATTAATGAAGAACATTGATTCCGAAAGGCATTTTCTCTAACCGGCTTGGAACAAAACGAGGTTACCCGTGATGGGTTTATAGCAGCTGTTGCTGCGTCGCATTTGAAAGACGCATCCGCAGTATTCCCTCAACGTGTCTTTAGATTTCCCTCGACATCCTCTTTCTGTCTTCGGGCAAATCCAGAATCGCTTAGTTTAAAAGCCCAGGATTCAGACACACTTCACTTTTCACCACTTCAGAAAACTCTTGAGTGGTTTAATCCGATACCTGCAGAGTTGAGTGGGGAATACACAAAACCCAGAGCAAAAAAAAAAGATCATTCCAAACTTTTGTAGCTATTGACGGGCATGACTCATTCCTTTTAGTTCACCGGACCGGACTGAACCACGCTGTCGGATCAGAAAACAGAACGCTCGCCACAGATGACCGCCGCGTACCACGTAGGAACTGACTTTCTCTTCTCTTCCCAGCTGAACAACCCGACCCTGGTGGAGGGGCTGGTTCTGATCAACGTGGACCCGTGTGCTGAAGGCTGGATCGACTGGGCCGCCTCAAAGGTCGGTGGTGCCGCCGCAGCATGAACCTAGGAGGTCCTCGGCACGCTCTGCAACATGCATGAAGCTGTTCAATAATTAACCAGTTCAGTTTCCAGCCATTTGTCAGGCGGTTATTAGTGAATGCTGTGCGGTCGTGTCCTACTGATGTGGACCGCACAAGGTTCTTCAAGGGAGAACGTTCTTTGACACGTTAGTGTGGCACTAAATCATGGAACCACGATATGACCTTGGTCCCATACGGATCAAAATCCCCACGCTTCATCTGTTCACAATTTATAAACGCAAACGATAAGAGAGGAGATGTTTCTTTATTAACGGTATGTGCCCACAATAACTACTACGGTCGCCATGGCGTCCTCCACCATATGACTTTTTTCTGTAATTGCGTCCTTCATGAAGGTCAAAATCAAACACTAAAGCTGTCGGTACACTACATGGAAACACAGACATGGTTATATAGCCACAACCATGAGGTTTACGACGTGAATAAAATAATTTTAAAAAGCTCTCGTTTCTGTCTTCTTCTCGTGTGCAGGTGACCGGATGGACCAGTAATTTGGTGGATATCATCATGGCTCACCACTTCAGCGCTGTGAGTTTCTCCTGCAGTACATTACTCACTGTGTGCTCATTTCTGTCATTTCTGTTTCTCCTAATAAGCAGGAGATAAGTGACCTTTTTTTTTTTTTTTTTATTGACGCTGACGGAAGCCAAAGAGGCTTTTCTTGATTTCCCTCGGTACCCTTTGTCTCATCTCGCTCTTTTAACACGCATTTTATAATTATTCTATTTCTGTCCTCCTGGATATGTAGACGGGTCGATTGTGACAAGGAGGTTACAGACTGTGTTAATAACTGCAGTGCTGAAGTTTAGCATACTGTGTATATACTAATACTAACTTTACTCTGCTTAACCAGGATGAGCTGACAGACAACCTGGAGCTGATCCAGACCTACCGCCTCCACATCGCCCAGGACATCAACCAGGACAACCTGGCCCTGTTCTGTGGCTCCTACCAATAGTATGAAGCCATACATTAGTATACACTGTACATGAAAAGCTTTGTAAGCAGCATTTTCCCTCAGTCGTTGTGGTCCTGATCACATTTATGAGTACGGCGGTCAATTCTTCTTCCGGTATCAGAACGTGTAATAAGCCAGATCTGAATATAGAAAGAAGCAAACACTACAAAGAACAAGGGTATAATAATAAATCCTGAGGTGCACAGAAAATCTGCATTTCTGCCGAGTCGCCTTTCCATTTTTATTTTTTTTTTGTTGCAGAATCACATTGTTCCCGCTCCGCTAACTAAATTCTAATTTGTCTCCCTGCACCAGCCGCCGGGACCTGGAGATCGAGAGGCCAATCGTGGGTCTGAACGAGGACACAGTTAACACATTAATGTAGGTTACCGAGGCGACACTGACGAACGTTTGTCTCCCGAGTGCACGGTTTTTAGGATATTTTACGCCTCGTCTTCTTTTCCCATCCAGCTGCCCAGCGTTGTTGGTGGTCGGCGACACATCCCCCGCTGTGGAGGCTGTGGTGGAGTGCAACTCCAGGTTAAATCCAACCAAGGCCACACTGCTAAAGGTGAAGCTTTTTGCATTGGGTTGATGAATAAAAAAAACAATATATGATGTCATTCATTTTGCCCGAACGAAGACGTTATTAATGAGACCGATGCTTTTTCTCCAGATGGCTGACTGCGGAGGCTTGCCCCAAGTTGTGCAGGTTTGTTTTTCACGTTTTTTAGGTTTTGGTTCATTTCTGAAATTCTTTTGTCTAAATCATCTTCTAACTTTGATCCTTTTTTTTTTGTATCTGCTCACAGCCAGGGAAACTTGCCGAGGCCTTCAAGTACTTTGTTCAGGGAATGGGCTACAGTAAGTACACACGCTCGCAGGTATTTTGCTACTTGTAGTTTGTCAAAAGATCTAAAATATTACCAGTTCAAACTAGTCGCCTCTATATTGAATGTCCAATAATTGTTTACAGGCCAACATTTCTTGGGGTGACGTGTTTGTGGTCGAGGTTTGTCTGCGTTCGACGAATTTCCTGTTGACGCGAGAGCGATCGCAACAGTAACTTAAACAAGGATTGTTTTCACTGCGGTCGCCAATGAGTTGTTGCTCAACACCCCTGCTGGAGGGGTTTGGACTGCGGCCAGCAGTGCATGAAAAGACTCGGTTCTTTGTCAGCCAGGTCACGGAGAGGCAGCCCGAGCAGGCTCAGAGGACGCTAACGCCATTTCCTCTCTGCTCTTTGCAGTGTGTGGTCCCCACAAGCCTCAGTAGGTGAGGTGTGAGCGCTTCTAGTACGACTCGAGATACGCCGAACAGCAATTCACTTCCTGTTCTGTTTGAAGTGGGCGTAAAAAAAAACAAAAAAACTTTGTTTTTTTTGCCTGGTGTGATCTTTTTTTCTCTTTCTATCCAGAACTGTTTAATGATGCAGTCTAATCTAGAGAGACTCAAAGTGCATACTTAAACAGGCCTCCAGGTCATTCATCCGCAAAGAAACAACAACAACAACCCCATTTCTGTCAGACCGCACTGACTTTCAGTACACCGACCAGCCTCTATGGATGGATGAGGTGGTGAATGTAGGTTTTTTTTGCCCACAGATGACTCCCGTCTCTGTGTGTCTGGTGTAAATCTGTAACGCTAACTCTCTTTTGCTCTCTCCTGTTCCCAAACACCTTCACCGTGGGAGGCACCCCTGGGTGTAGCCAGTACCTCAGCGCCTCAGTGTTGCTTTAAAGGCCACCAGGTCCCCCTGTTGAGTAAATGCCACTGCAGGATTAAAACTGATTAAAAAAAGAGAGTGCTTTCACGCTGAGAAAGTGTGGAAAATAAATCTCAACACCTCAGCATGTTTTCTGAAAGCGGCTTTTCTCTCATTAACACATTGCAGCAGCGTGAAATGCAAAAGAGAGAACAGGAAATGAAGAGTCTAGTTTGCACACGTTAGGATGTCTTATCTGTTGTTGATGGCAAACCGCTGTCCTTCTGTCCTCCAGTGACCACAATGCAACAGGTTATCAGAAACGCACCGCGGTGGAATAAAAGGCAACACGAGAGCCATCTTTTCAACATTTCTTCCTTTCTCCTTCTTTCTTCCTTCTCTGATCATTGCTTGCAGTTCCCTACGTTCTTCTCAGCCACCTGAGCAGCGATTCAGGTATCGGGGTATTTGAGCAGCAGCCAGACTAGAAGGCTTTGAACCCCCCCCCACCCCCCACCCCCACCCCCCTGGCCTCGTGCTACTCCACAGCGGATGAATGTCAATGTATGCAGATACCTTCTCCAGAGAGCACTGGTTCACATTGGTATTCAACAGCAGCTCCGTGTGGTGGCCACACAGTGAGGTCGTCCTGCATACATTCACCTCCCTGTCGGCGCTTGTCCCGTTAGCATGGATTCTAGCCTCCGTGTCCTATTTTTGCTGCATGACGTGCCGGCTTCCTCGGCCCCTTCAGTTGGATTGCTGTGTTCTGCTGTTGTAACTGCTTTCACTGTTGCGTTTCTCCCTGAAACGGTGGACACACATGCAATGATTTTTTTCTGTTGCATCATTTTGTTTATTTTATAGAATTGGTTGCATGGTACGCACTTTTTGTTGTCGTTGTTGCCGTCGTCGTTGCTGCATCTTACGCGTGGTCTCCGTGCCGTGGGAGTGGAGGGTTGATACGCCTCTCTCTCTCTTTCAGTGCCGTCAGTAGGGATGACTCGCCTGGCGCGCTCACGCACCACCTCCTCCTCCAGCATCACCTCCATGGACAGCAGTCGCAGCCGCAACAACCTCAACAGCCTGCTGGAGGGCAGCGCCCTGGACAACCAGGCCGGCCCCCAGACCCTGGAGGTGTCCTGCTAAACTCTTCACATTCCCACAGTAACTTATGTGCCCTCTCTCTCTCCTCCCCCTCTCTCTTTCTCTCTCTCTCTCTCTCTCTCATCCCGCTCCTAAACAACTCAACGCCAGGGGGATCTGTAAGGAACTATGTGATTAGAAAAAAAAAAATGTAATAAATATATTAACAGATGCATATTATTGAATATTTAATACAGTGTCACATTCTTACCAGAAACCATACTCACGGTCAAATGTGTTGCGTATTCAAATGGTTAAACCATATCATTGTCCAACCCCAAAACCCCTTTCTATTTATTTTTTGTTCACATTGTCTTTGATTTAAATGTCTCCACACACAAACACTATAGAAATGCTCCGTGTGTGCTTAACAACACGTTTACACTCTGAACTGGTCTTTCCTGATCTCTAAACATTGATTTTTGAGTCCCTGTATCTTTTGTGTTTTTAATCCTAACCATATCGCGAGGCCCAATTAGTCACAAACTATGCCGAGGGGCCACTAAACATACTGTAGCTGCAGAACTTGGGGCAAAGGGATGCATGGGAGAACCAGTGACGTCGGTCAAAGTAAACTAAAGCTGTGGAGGGAGCATTTAGTGTCAGTAACTCGTTCACGTCACGCACACTCGTTCATTTTGTATTCTTTTCTTTGTGTCTGAGCTCGTCTCCTCTTCTTTCTGCTTCAGTGTTTGATGTTTTTGTTCAGTTGAATAGATTATTCTGTGACGTTTTAACAACCTGCAACAAGTGGGTTCTGATGTGAAAAGTACCCGTCACCGGGTGCCTCTCGCTGTCTGCTGATTCAACCCATTTATATTACTACTGAATAAAGGTACAACGTGACAACGTGTCTAGTGGTTTCATTTATCAATACGTCTTCCTCCCAAACGCACACGAACAAGTCAATGTGTTTCTATGTGAAGGTGAAAGAAAGAACTGTATGTTTAAGTGCTGAGAAGCGCTTGTACCTTTCCTCTCCTGTTCATGGAACAGTGAGGTGACAGTGGTGAGTTAGTTTCCAACCACAGTGACAACTGCTGCTGTCACAGATGGGGCAGTCTATATTTAGCACACACAGACACAGAAACACACACACACACACACACACTGATCAGCTGCACCGTAAATGAGATGAGGAGATTGACTTCAAACTGAAACGATGGCGCTGAATGTTAATCTGATGGATATCTGATATCTGGATATCATTTTCCTCGTGCAACATGACACTTGACTGCAAAGATAAATCAACCGAGCGCACACATATCGAAACATATCGTGCAGTGGGATCACAAGGTGTGGTGAACCAATTTAGAAAAAAAACATTTGAGAGAGATAACCCCCCCCACACACACACACACACACAGGTATGGTATCTTTCAGTGATTACAACACTCTGTTCTGTAGCTTTTTCCGTCCACAGTCACGTTGTTCTTTTTGACTCTCAGTCCGTCTGATTAAAGGCGACCAGAGGAGATCACAGAGAGCATGTTGGATGCTTTAAATGATCAGTGAGCATGAGCATCTCTCAGCTGAGACTCAAACAAGCTATTACAATCTTCTTCTTTTTTTTGCCATCTCTTTATTTTTTTTTACACCCAAATGAAAAGAGTACAAAATCACCCGTCATATTGCTGCACTATGACCGTCTACCTGCTGCAGCGTCAGTATGATGGACGAGCTTCACCGCTGATAGCCTTCGTCATGCTTCTGCAGAGGTTTGACTGGACTGACTGGGAAAATGAGACATCTCTCATCTAAAGGACCAGGGTCAGCCTCTAAAGGACCAGTGTGTAGCATGTTGGACCAGGGTCAGCCTCTAAAGGACCAGTGTGTAGCATGTTGGACCAGGGTCAGCATGTTGGACCAGGGTCAGCTTCTAAAGGACCAGTGTGCAGCATGTTGGACCAGGGTGCAGCATGTTGGACCAGGGTCAGCCTCTAAATGACCAGTGTGTAGCATGTTGGACCAGGGTCAGCCTCTAAAGGACCAGTGTGTAGCATGTTGGACCAGGGTCAGCCTCTAAAGGACCAGTGTGTAGCATGTTGGACCAGGGTCAGCATGTTGGACCAGGGTCAGCTTCTAAAGGACCAGTGTGCAGCATGTTGGACCAGGGTGCAGCATGTTGGACCAGGGTCAGCCTCTAAAGGACCAGTGTGCAGCATCTAAAGGACCAGGGTCAGCCTCTAAAGGACCAGGGTCAGCCTAAAGGACACCGACTCTGTGTGAAATGATGTCACGTTGCACCACACGGTGCATGTATGCATGTGCTTACGTAGACATGCAGACCACTCCATCAACAAGTGATGCGCTTTGAGCCCCACTTCACAAAAGGAGCACATCTGCATCCTGACGCGAGCCGTTTGTTCTGAGTCCGGATGTCACGGTCTTGAGCGTCACAGGAAGCTGCAGCGGGGTGACATACATAATACCACATACATAAAGGTCACGCAGGGGGCCTCGTCTCTTCAGTCTCTAAAAACAGCTGCGAAAACACACACCCGTCTTCATGGGAGCAGCGCAGAGGGGGAAGCAGTCATTAAGATCAGCAGGCCCGACTTGGAACCTGAGCTCGGACACAGAGACAGTTTAACAGTGTGTGTGTGTTTGTGTGTGTGTGTGTGTGTGTGTGTGGAAGGCAGACGAGCATCTTTCATCAACAAGATTTGGACTTGGATTTCACTGCTACTTGTGCAGAATATCATTTCTGGGCGAACACTTTGAATACACAAAGTGAACGAGGTATGTTTTGCTTCGAGGCAACTTCCTTTATTTCATTTTTTGTTGTTGCTGCTCCATGACTTGATTTTTACCTCCAGAATATTGGTTAACTTATTGCTCGATCACTTGTGTTTCAAAAAAATTAGGATGAACAGCATTTAAATTAGATTTGAGATATTTTATTTTCCCTTGCTGCTGCTGTTATGAAAACGTAGTATGCATCACGGGAATACAATCTCATCTGTTGGTTTTATTAATGCGTCGCTCTCGTGTTAAAATCGATTTTACTCCTCGTAGACATGCAGCACAGGATATCAGTGCCTCTTGATGTGGTCGGGCACCTTCCTGTATCATCAAAGTGCTGTGCAGTATAAGCTGTTTCACATGTGGCAGTCATCATTTGATAAAGTCAAAGTTGTTGAAGGTCTCCTCATCTCTGTGTTTTAAGACAGCGAGCAGCCAGAGAACATGGGGAACTGCCCCATCGGAAGCCGATCCAATCTGACAATCTTAGAAAATCCACCTGAAACCGGATCACCACGTGGGTGATGTTGCCGCAAAATAAAAAGTATCACAAATAAATGTCAGAAATCGAACTCTTGTTTATTTTTTGTGCATCTGCTTCTTTTCTCCCCGCAGCCTCCCAAGACAGTGTGCTCGTGTCCCTCTGTGACTACCCGTCCTTTGAGCACACAGGGTTGACCATGTGCGTCGGGGAGCGGCTCACCGTCATGTCTGAGTATGTGAGGCGCCTCTCAGCATTCCTCCGTTCTCCTCCGCAGATAACAGTTAGTCACGGCTGCCTACTTTTATCTTTTCAACAGCGACGGTGATTTCATGATGGTGAGATCCACAACCACGGGCCGGGAGAGCTACGTTCCCTCCAACTACACAGCCAGGGTGGCACACAGGTAGCTGAACACGTGTGTGTAGACACCTATGTCATTACTCTGTGTGTGTGTGTGAGAGAGACAGAAGTAGTACAGAGGTGAAATAGAAGGTGGGGAGTCCCCTGACAGGTGAGAGGAGTCTCTGTGTCGGTGACCTTTTCCTCAGTGGAGACGGAGGTTTTGGAACAAGGCTGCTGTTCTCTCCAGTGACATCGGCCTCCTGCAGTTTCAGTCCTCCTCCAGTGGGGGAGTGTGCTCTGATGAGTTTCCCCCCATCTTGAAAACAACAGCAAAACACGTTCTCATTGCCCCGATGTGTCTCCTCCTCTGGACAGGTGGCTGTTCACAGGCATCGGCAGGTGTAAAGCAGCGGAGCTGCTCATGCCGCCTAATAACTACAGTGGAGCCTTCTTGATTCGAGAGTCAGAGACAAACAAAGGTTTGAGAGATGTTTTTAGAAACATAATCAATCCAGATTAAGTATCAGAGCCGCGTAGTTTAACTGCATCCGCTCTCCATTTCTATGATTTTCAGATTGTTACTCGCTGTCTGTCCTGATGAGGACCAACTCTTCGTACCTGGACTGTGTCAAGCACTACCGCATCTCTCACCTCCAAAATGGCTGGGTGTACATATCCCCGGGAGTCACCTTCCCCACCCTGCATCACCTGGTGGAACACTATTCAGGTTTGCACTGCTTTCCATTCTGATCATACCGGAGACGACTATGAAAGAGTGATATTAAAACTTGGCCTCCTCTCACAGAGTCTGCAGACGGATTGTGCTGTCGGCTGACGGAGCCTTGCTTCATCCAGGGGTTGGACGACGCCAGAGAGGCCCGGCCCGTGCCTACAGCTATCAGGAGGCCTACTATCAACTGGAAGGACATTACCAGGTGCGCCAGACCTCCCTTTAGCCTCACTTCCACTGATGAATGATGTCACTCTATTGCAGCAGAACCTGGTGGGGTACTGGTTGGAGAGCAATCAATACGTCTTTGTGAAGCTCATTAGTTTGTGTTGACACCGTGTCAGAAATAACTTGCTTCAACCCTGGTCTTGTGTGATTCAGTGCCGAGTAAACTGATTGAGAGTGAGCAGATCAGACTGTGATTGTATCAGATGTCAGCCAGGTTATATTGTTTGTATTGTGTAACGTGAGTAACAGGATGTACAGTGAACCTAGCTCCGATAAATAAAGGCTACCACAATAGATTATGATGATTTAATAAAGTGCAACCAGTAATAAATATCCCTTTATGTCTCCTCCAGGTCAGTGATCTTCGGGAGGATGAGAACCGAGTCCGACAACTCTGTGGTGAGCGAGGGCCTGAGGGAGGCCATCGCCTCCTACCTCCAAATGACCGATGGCAACGACCACAGCTGGGAGACCTGAGGAGAGACAGCGGATCAGTCCGAGAGAAAGAAGTCGGTCGGGTGTAATGGAGTCAGACAGCGTCCCGTCTCATCTGCAGCGTGGGCCGGCCACTGGAAGAGGGCCCTCTGTAGACTGTGCAGACCGCCCTGGAGGGCTGAGACACTACAACGTGAGGAGCTGTGACATGTAAAGAAGACCGCTTCCATCACACAGGAGGGGAGAGGACATTTAAAGTCATCGACATGTGTGTTCTCATTTGAATGTTTCTCTTAATTTATATACTAATATGTGCACATGCTGTTTGAATACAATCGGAAAATGATGTGTTAATTATTTCGTAATAGGATTGTTGTCATGGTTATTGGAATCCAATAAATAAATACAAAAGTTGATCTGTGTGATAAATGAGCATCGCATAAAAAACATATATAAATCAAAAGCCAGCGTCGGCTGTGTTTTCTTGTTATAATAACGCATATTTATTAAAAAATTATATTGGAGCCGCTCGGTTCCTGCAGGGTGGGCTTCTCTGCCAGCAGATGCCGCTTAATTACCTCCAATAATTCATCAAAGCCTTCCACTTCCTGCCCGAACAGTTCAGTTCAGGAAGAAGAAATAATGGCGACGCTTCTGGGGTCCGAGTCCCCCTGCGCTGGAGGAAAACGGAGACATTGCAACAGCAGCATCGTCACAAAGTTCACGGCTAGTAAAATTACTGGCCAGGGTTTCAGCCGAGGCACGGAGGTAAGACAAAACGAAGCCAGTTTCGACCGTGAACAAAAAAAACAGCCCGAAGTTGCTCGACCGAGACCGGGGACTCGCGCTTGGAACCCAGCCTGAACACGGAGACGGCGTCTCGGTAGGAGACCCGACCGGGGGAGCGAGTGGCCCCTCGCAGCCGCTCAGCTAGCTGCATCGGTGCGCGGCGCTTTGAACCCGCAGATGTTAAACTAGGACCGCATTTAGTTCTGGATATTAATGCGTGAACGCTGACCAGGCGAACAACGTTAACGCCACAGCAAAGCGTACGGAGCGAGCTCCGCTCCGAGTGGGTCTTTTGTTGTTAGCCCAACGTTAGCTTAGCTTAGCACGGTCGTTTAGCTGCGATGTAGAGACGCGTTGGACTCGAGGGTTGACGGGTTGTGTGTCCGTCGTGCATCGTTGGGGCTGAAGGCCACCAGAGAGCCATTAAATAGATGTTTTGAAGCCCTTAAATCACGCGACGTTCATCAACGGCAGCAACGTTTAGCAAACGGAGCTAGCTAAGCTAAGCTAAGCTAAGCCAGCTGAGCAGCTCAGGTGATTACGTAACGACACACAAACCACCATAACTCTCGTTTCCATACATGGAGAGGCGACAGTAGCTGCTGGGGCTGCATTCGCGTTTTTAATTCAACGTGAATGTGACATTTGTAACTCTGGGAGCAGCTTTTATTTGTGACTCTTCACGTCGGTTCACGTTACATTAAACCGTTGTGGTATTGACGGGTCTTCGTGCACACCGACGTCCTGACGTGCAGCTGGTCGGCCTTATCTCTCTCTCACTTTGTTCCGGACACACTCGTGACTCGAGCCCTGAGAGATTACACGTCCTGGACTATCGGGACCCTCTTTTAACGTCCTTGTTTTCAAGGTGTCGTCTCGGTGGTGAAGTGAAACGTTGGCGTGGTGCAGACTTCCTTTTTTTTTTTTTTTTTTCTTTTTTTTTAAATCTGGATAAAAATAAATCCCTGAACTGAACATGAAAATGTGGAATTTGTCAAGTTTCGAGGCGGCTGCAATAATTTGAACACAAAGCAAAATATACTGATGTTAAAGTGTTACGGAGTAAGTCATTATTAGGAAGTCAAAACATTCTTCAAGAAGGCTACATCCTCTCTTCCTTTTTTACTGTGGCAACCATTTGTGAAGCAAAACAATAAATCCATTGGTTCAATTTGAAATGGAGATGTGTGCATTATAACCTAGATATAAATATGAGGAGTTACTGTCATCGAGTGAGTTTTTTTTTAACGTATGGAGTCAGTTTTTTTAGTGGTCATTGGGTTTTATTGCATTTATTTAGTTTGACTGTCAAAATGGATGGACGGTCACTTCTCGTTTTTTGTTTTTTGGATCTGAACGTCTCCGATGCCAAGAACTCCAGTATGTTCATTCCAAGTCTTGAGGAGAGTGAACATGAGCCGCTCTCGGTTAAAAGCCTGAAACTCAAGACGGTCTCCAACGTGTGATGTCATCGAGTATGAAGACTGGAGCAGCTCCATAGACAATGAATGGGAGACTGAGAGTGGGTTTCTTTTCATACCCAAATGAGCTTTATTCGATTGTAGTGTTCTCACATCTGATATGGTAAATTTACCCATATACTTAGTGTGTCATCTACAACGTCTTTCTCTATGGACACGTTTGACTATTTTTCGGAGAGAGTTATTCATGGTTACTAACATTTTTAGAGTGTCTTTAAACCATAGTTATAGCATGCTTTTAAAACCATTCCCCCCTTTTTTTAAATGATAGGGTTTCAGCGTATGATTGTGCAATATCTTAAATAAGAAGAGTTATACTGTCATTTCGTCGTACAGATTTCCAAAGCTTTTAAAGGCACTTAAGGAAACACAGCGGGATGGTGGAGCGCTGCAACTCTCCTGTGTAACGGAAACAACTGAAAGCTTGTTGATCCGGTGGGGTTTTTAGGCAGTCCTCCGGCATCAGAACCCCCCGAGTGCGGGGGTTTGTGCTCGCTGAATTTGAATACAATGCACCTTTTTTAGAAGGAGCAGACCCCTGTTGGTGTTTTTTAGAAGGAGCAGACCCCTGTTGGTGTTTTTTAGAAGGAGCAGACCCCTGTTGGTGTTGCAAATTAGCGTTTCACTACAAACACTTAACACAGTGGTAGTTATTGTGCAAATTCTAATGCCACTGTGATGTCCATAGCAAGTCAATATCAATTATAGGACCGGCGTGTTTGCTGTTATCTCACTGATCACCTGTAAAGAGGAAATGACGCCCAGCTTTGACAAGAAACGGTCTCCTTTTGCAGAAAGGTCCCATTAGTTTTAGGAGTCTGTTTTATTTATTTAGTTTCTACATTGAGCCGTGCAGGCCGATGAATTAACGCCCTCTCCCGTGACCTTTCCAAAAAGCCCCATTCAGAACGCCCCGCGTACGTTCATGCTAAAGGAGAAAACCTCCATGCAGCCCACCTTTTGCTCACGTCACTGCACTTGCGGAGGTTTTGCTGTAGGGTGACATCATCGTTGAGATTCAGCTCCACAGCACGTGTGCACCCGTGGACAATGAGCCGGGGCCAGGACTCGCTTGTCCCACAGTTATACAATAAAAAGCTGCTCAAATTGCTTTTTTTTTCTCTTTTCCTTGTTGCATTACTCTATGTGCCTTAACAATGATCTAATTTAACAGAATACTCGCAGCCTTCCTATTCTCTGGGATCTCACACCTAATAAGTTAACATGTTTTCCATGGGGGAAGATGGACTGAGTTCCCCCCCCAGTTTTTTTTTTTAATATGCAATTTGATTTGCTACATATGCAATATCTGGGTATATAGATTCATATACCCATAATTGTCTACTGCGTGCACTGTTTAAGGTTTCCTTTGTGTTTCAGCTCCCGGGAGGCCTGCTCCAGGAGAGAGATAAACGGGCCAAGTGGCATGGCATCCCTACTCTGCTGCAGAGGCTCTACGAGAGCAGCCATCCCAACAGTGACCTCTCCAACGCCTACAGCTTTCTTAAGGTAGCCTCACAGTGACGCTGAGGGACACCTGGTTTGCTTTGTAGCCTGAGTGATGTAAAAGCATGTAGACAATGGTGTTATATGTTTGTTTTTGTTGTTGTTGTCAGGTATTATCATCCCAGCTCTCCATGGAGGCCATGTCTTTTGTCACGGAGGACAGGAAGACCGCTCAGGAATCCACCTTCCCCAACACGTACACCTTTGACCTCTTTGGTGGAGTCGATGTAAGTTCGACTTTCCGTGCGTGTGTGCGTGTGCGTGCGTGCGTGCGTGCGTGCGTGCGTGCGTGCGTGCGTGCGTGCGTGTGTGTGTGTGTGTGTGTGTGTGCGCGCTCACGCGAAGACGCTGTGGATGTTAAACTCAATACAAAATGTTCTTTTCCCCCAAAGCTGCTTGTGGAGATCTTGATGAGACCCACGTTAACTATGCAGAAAAACAAAAACAATAGTAAGAAATAATAATAAGTCTGCTTTTATTTGGACATAAACACTTTTGCAACATGATGATGATTTATTTCAGTTTTATTTGTTAACGTCCGTGTTTCTGTCACAACAGTGAATGATGACTTGGTCAAGGAATGCCTTAGTGTTCTCTACAACTGTTGTATATGTGTAAGTATGCAGAGAAATGTCACAGGTGCATCATATCTTGCTTCAAAGTATTTCGCAGTTGGTTTGTTTTCTCTCAAGACACAGAAATGGGGGGTTTAATTAAAAAAAATTCTTTGGGTTCATAGACGGAGGGGGTCACAAAGAGCCTGGCAGCGAGGGATGACTTTGTGCTGTTTCTCTTCACCCTGATGACGAACAAGAAGACTTTCCTCCAGACCGCGACCCTAATTGAAGATATTCTTGGAGTCAAAAAGGTCAGAGTTGTACTAAATTTGGGTTAAATCCTCGGCATGAGCACGTCAACATTGTTAATGGCCGTTCCAGAGGCCGATGACATTTGACAAGCCCCTCTTTTTTTTTTTTTTTTTTTTTTTAAGTCAAGTAAAATGTATTCTTAATCTTAATTTTTCTGTGAAGAGAACATCTCTGCCATTTAGACTGTTGTTTTATCTGCTCGTTCTGTCAATGTAAAGACACCTTTAAATATAATGTTAGCTGTCATCCATAAACGGATCTATTGAAATATGAAGACAGAAAAACGAGTAGCAGATTTAGTCAGATTTGGTTTGCCTCTTCCAGGAGATGATCCAGTTAGAGGGCATCCCCAACCTGTCGGGCCTGGTCCAGAGCTTTGACCAACAGCAGCTAGCCAACTTCTGCCGCATCCTGTCAGTCACCATCTCAGAACCGGACGTGGGAAACGACGACAAGCACACCCTTTTGGCCAAAAACGCACAGCAGAAACGCATCGCTAGCCCATCCCGGGCAGAGGTCAACCAGGGTAGGTTGTCTCCAGAGGGCAGAGTGATTACTCCATACTGCAATGCATTTACAAGAAATCTGTAAGTTGTGAAACATCAATATTATTCTAAATTCCCCAATAGTAACCCTACTGAACATCCCCGGCTTCATTGAGCGGTTGTGTAAGCTGGCCACTAGAAAGGTGTCTGAGGCCACAGGTGCGAACTTCCTGCAGGAGCTGGAGGACTGGTACACATGGCTGGACAACGCTCTGGTGCTGGACGCCCTCATGCAGATGGCTACCGAGGAGGCGGAGCAAAGTAGTACAGGTGAGAGTCAGCTGTGCTGCCGATTCTCTTCCATTGCTTCAATCCTGTGTACTCCGATTAAGGGGTGTGTGTGTATATATATATATATATATTTTGTATCTCTCCTCCAGAGTCCTCAGATGAGAGCTCCCTGGCCACCAGCCCTCTGAGACATCGACTGCCCCAGTCCATGAAGATCGTCCACGAGATCATGTATAAGGTGGAAGTGCTCTACGTGCTGTGTGTCCTTCTCATGGGCCGGCAGAGGAACCAGGTACGCCACGGCACACATCTCTTCTCCTCCTTGAGATTCAAGATGAGTTGTGCATTTCACCGAGCGCTGTATTGTGCGTCTGCGCAGGTCCACAAGATGCTGGCTGAGTTCCGTCTCATCCCGGGACTCAACAACTTGTTTGACAAGCTGATCTGGAGGAAATACACGGCCACGAATCACGTGGTCCATGGCCAGAACGAGAACTGCGACTGTAGTCCGGTATGAACCTCCAATGCTCTGGGCAATTCAATTTAACTCTTTAGAAAAAGAAGGTAAAACATTTTGAAGATAATCATTAACACTCTTTTTTTTGTTAATTCTCGTTGTGCAGGAAATATCCTTCAAAATCCAGTTCCTGCGGCTACTTCAGAGCTTCAGTGACCACCATGAGTAAGTGACCCGATGTCCTCGGATGTGACTTCTCCGGACACGTCGCGTCTGTTGTTAAAACCGTTTGCGCTCGTCTTCCAGGAACAAATACCTCCTGCTGAACAGCCAGGAGCTGAATGAACTGAGTGCCATTTCCATGAAGGCGAACATCCCGGAGGTGGAAGCGCTCGTCAACACAGACAGAAGCCTTGTGTGCGACGGGAAGAAGGGCCTCCTCACGCGCCTCCTCACCGTCATGAAGAGGGAGCCTCCGGACTCGTCATTCAGGTCAGCCTCCATAAGCCAAAGAATACGTGTCGGCCTCCTTGAAAGAGTTCCCATTCTGGAGCGCCCTCTTCTATTTTTGACCAAAAAAAGGATTTCTTACGATTTGTCTCTAGTTCTGCTTTTTTATAACTGAGCTTTCTGTTGTCGATGTAGATTCTGGCAGGCGAGGGCAGTGGAAAGTTTCCTCAGAGGAGCCACCTCCTATGCAGACCAAATGTTCCTCTTGAAGAGGGGACTCCTAGAGGTAACGCTGCACCCAGAACCTCATCCACGAAGACCACATTCTCACGAAAGACTTCGCTGCTCACTTTCTGCTTCCGTCCCTCGACAGCACATCCTGTTTTGCATCATCGACAGTGGTTGCACGTCAAGAGATGTCCTGCAGAGCTACTTTGATCTGCTGGGAGAGCTCATGAAGTTCAACATTGACGCCTTCAAAAGATTCAACAAATATGTCAACACCCCGGAGAAGGTATTTGCATTTGCTGGCATAACGAAATAATGTTTAAACAGTTTGCAGCTTGTGCGATGGATGAATAAAGTGTGTCTAATATTATCGTTTGTAGTGGCGTCACGGACCGGATCCCCTCTCACGGTTCATGCATGTGAACCGCAGATTAATTACAGTTTAACGTTAACCTTCACAGGGTCTGCTAACGGACCGCGGCTCCTTTCAGTTACGTTATGATGCGTTCAGGCTCTGTTAAATTATAACGTTATGATGCGTTCAAATGCAACCTCTTAAAATGTCGTGTTGGGGAGACACTTTAAAACATGCAGTTGTTTTTAGGAGAACAACACAAATGGATATTATAGATTAAAATACCTCCTAAGAAGATTATAATACATCATCAATAAAAATACAAACTTTTTATTTCCTTATCAAATGAATTGTGTTTTTATGAAGAAAGAACCCACTATATTAATATAACTAAGTAAAAGGAAAACATTTAGAATTTGTGACGGTTTACACCGACTTCCTTGAGTCTTGAGCCTTGAAGACCAGCTGCTATAATTCAATATGTCCAGATCAACAGTTCTCTGGTGGAGTCCTCATGGTTCGTCTCCCTCCTGTAGTTTCAGACCTTCATGACGCAGATCAACAGTTCTCTGGTGGACTCCAACATGCTGGTGCGCTGCATCGTCCTCTCGCTCGACCGCTTTGAGAGCCAGACTGAAGACGTCAAAGGTAAACGGGGACGGAGAGTTTACAGACGAGTTTATGGAGAACCGTTAAAGGAGAAGTCACTGACGGTTCATTGGCTTGTGTTGATGGAACGTTGATTTTTGACTCTTTAGAGTTCACCGTTGTTTTGGTCTTTATTCCTGTTAAACCCTTTGGAACTTACATGTCATAAAAGCCTACATATGTATGTGTGCATTTATTTATTTAATATATATATATATATATATAAAAACATGTGTTCAATATAGTTGTACTTACAATAGTAGTTTCAGATAATTTGATGACGACAATGGGGGATAAAACTGACATTCTTTAAAAAAAAATAATAATAATAAATGAGTGCTATTCCTATAATATCCTTTTTAATTGCATGTGTCACTGTTTATCCGTCCCAGTGGTGGAGGTGCTGTCTGAATGCTGCCTGCTGTCCTACATGGCCAAAGTTGAGAACCGGCTGTCCTTCCTCTTCCGACTGATCAACATCATCAACGTACAGACGCTCACACAGGTCTGGCTTCATTTGAACTCTTATTATTTATTACTCTCAGATTTAACGAAACAAATTGACTACTTGAACTCAAACGTAAAGTAACGCCGGCTACAATGAGCATTTTAATTTTATTTGTAACGCGTGCATCTTGAGCCAAAATGGCGCCTCGCTCAACTCTCGTTCCTTTCTGCATCCGTCCCCTTCTTCTTCTTCTTCTTCTTCGTCTTCGTCTTCGTCTTCTTCTTCAGGAGAATGTGAGCTGTTTAAACACCAGCTTGGTGATCTTGATGCTGGCCAGAAGAAAGGCGAAGCTGCCCTTCTACCTCAACGCCCTGCGGGAGAAGGAGTACGCCGAGAAGTACCCGGGTTTCCTGCTCAACAACTTTCACAACCTGCTGCGCTTCTGGCAGCGCCATTACCTCAACAAGGACAAGGACAGCACCTGTCTGGAGAACGTGAGTAGCGCAGTGAACACCTCCACGTCGGGGACGTTGGCTGCGTGCATGCTTGGGAGTGTGCGTTGTGGGGCTGGAACAGAAGCGTGTGCAACTGGTTTAGACATCCGTACTGGTGTAATGGAAGGTTTTGGGCTTTTTAAACATCCGTTCCACTGCAGGATGTATTTCAAGAACCCAGGAAATTACCCCGTTGTGCAATGCTACCACCCATTTCTGTTATATCTTTATATCCACAATTAAAAGCCGGTACTCTAACGCGGTGTATTTTCCTCTCCACTGTCGTGCAAATATTTCAGAATAAAAGCATTCTGTTGACGAATAAAGGGATTCTGTCCACAGAAAGGAAAGAAACAAATGTAAATATACATTTAATCTGTCCACGTCTGTGACAGATTCTACAGAACATTGAACATTGTCATGTTGCTGTTACGATTTCTATTTAATCTGTGTAGTGCGCATGGGTAATGGTCACAGGGACCACAGAAGATTTAAAAAACCGCGACAACACATAGCTCCCATGTAACCGTACAGACGCACCTTCAGACAAAAGGCGACATGTTGCACAACATCACCCTCATTACTCGTTAATGTTGACGATCTTAATGGATGAGAGTAAATGCGTATACGTGTTCAGCCTCCTCTGGGGAACACTGAATCTCCTTCTGGGAGGTAAGAGCTGCGATTCTGTGTCCAGCAAGTGAATTGGATCATAATGTCTGATATGAGACTGCTCATAGATTGTTGGGAGTGTTTTTTTTAGTATCTGAAAATACAAACCATGGCCGCTTCAACGTTGTCCAACATCGCAATACTTTCACGGGCCTTATACACGACCCACAAAGCCGTCAGCGTTTCCACGCGCGCACGTGGTTGTGATCAGTTTTATATCGCCTCCTTTTATTTGTTTTAAGTATGCCTTCACGACTGAAAAGCAGCTGCCAACCATTTCCATATGTTATGAACAACGAGCGCGACGTGAAAACAATGTTTGTGTTGTTCTAAATGCTCTCTGGTTTCTCCTCCAGAGCTCCTGTATCCCCTTCAGCTACTGGAAGGAGACGGTGTCGGTGCTGCTGTGCTCAGATAGGACTTCTCTGTGTGCCATAGCGAGCTACATTGATGAGCCCTTCATGGATCTTTACAGAGACCTGCTGGAAGATTGACCTCCTGTGTGTGTGCACTCAGTGCCGAGAGAGGGGGGGGCGGGGGGGGGCCACAGGGAGCCACAGGGAGCATGGACACCTGAAGCTGGTGAAGACTCCGCTGAGCCATCCGGTCGCTTTGTGACTGCGTTCTGGATGTAAAGGCTCGCCAGTTTCTTTTCCCCCCCCACCCTCCCGCCCCCCCCCCGTCTATACGTTTTTTTTTTTTTTTTTTTTTTTGCAACGAGGCCGTCGTCACAGACGGGACGTAACATCTTTGCCGGGCCTTCGTCTTCTCACTAAGTCACCGCCCTCTTCTTCAAAGGAAGCGGCGGGGAGCCTGCACGCCCCACCCCCCCCCCCCCCCCCGAGGTTCGCCTGTCGCCTGTTTAACACACAATAAAAGGGACCTCGCGTGATGACCCCCCGCATTGGTTGTTTGCTTTAGGTGATATTCATATACAGCCTTTTATATAACCTCTACAAAATTCTATGAAGTGGAAGAAAAAAAAAAATGACAAATGGAAAAAAAGAAAAAATGTGTATGATTCAACAAAGTATATGCTAGAAGAAAAAGCTTCTTTTCACCTGGACATTGTTTGGAAATGTGCAGCTCCTGTGGTGCGTCACCGGCCTCACTCTCCCACTTCCTGCACACTGTTGTTGACTTCGTGGCGCTCCACCTGTGTGTGTGTGTGTGTGTGTGTGTGTGTGTGTGTGGGGGGGGGAAGACTGGTGGAGGTTTCTTCTTTCTTTCTTTTTTTTGCAGGGGTCTTCTGAATGAACATCATTTTTCATTTAACCCGTCTATGGGTCTGTTTTTATTAAGTGGCTATTGTCGATTGGTGCTTCGTCGCTCGACTCGGCACATTTCGGTAGCTCGTGGGCCGGCGGACAACTTTTCACCAATCACACCTGGGCTCCTCTCACCTGAAAGCATCCACCGTGTTGTGGCTTCACCCGGGGACTTCGGTTCTTTCTTTTTTGTCGATTTACTTTTCTTTTTTTTTTTTTAGCTCTGGATGAACTGTAGAATAAAACATTGCACAGATTACATTGTTTTTATTGTTTTTGTTTTATGTTTTACCACATTTTGTTGATTAAAAAAAAAAAAAAAAAAAAAACCTTTTCATTTTGTAACTGAAGTTGTATCCATGTTGGAAAGAGAGAATAAAACTATGCAGGCGCTAGTGTTAAGAAAACCACTTTTCATTGTTCAGGTCCAGACAGATTGTGTGAATCGGCCTTCAGCACCGGATTGAGGATCGACTGTTTCGCTCGTCTCTCCACATGTTGGACCAGCTGAGATGCGGCGGCTCTGAGACTGTGCATGTGTTTCACGGCCTGAATGTGCAGCCATTGCAGAGCTGGCTTTGGTGTCTCAAATTTAACCCGACCCGACGAGTACAGATGGACGAGCTACCTCATATTTAGTCCCGACGCCGCGCCGATCAAACCACTTCAAATGACGCGTGTACAGTTTTACTCCCAGCATGTCATGAGTCCTAATAAAAGTTCATGTGAATGTATAAGGGCATTTCTTAATCCTGATGCCGTGAGTTGCTCGTGCTTTGCCGCCTTGGGATGCAAACACAAAAACGTCCTTTTACACTTTGAAAGCCTTTTTTTATTTTATTTTTTGCTTTAAAGCTAATTAACCAGATATGTTTCCTATATTTTTCCTCTAGCTTTTCATTCAGCATGTCTTAAATCTCTTGATGGGTGTGCACATACTTTGAATGAGTTGATCTCTTGTGCTTTGCAGTGAAGTTGACAACACTTTACAAGTTGGAGGCGTGAGATAATCGCCATGGTTACGCGACGACGTGATTTTTGACACTGGGTGCTTCTGCGGCGGCGTTATATTCTTAGAGCCGATCGTACGTTCTCGTTGGCTCTTTATCCCTCTCCACTCATCCACCGTGGAAGTCGATGACGCCATCGGTATAAACAATCTGACCCCGTGACTCCTGTCGCTTTGTGAGCTACGTTTCGGAGCGAGTGTGCGATGCACAAGAGGAACGGTTGTCAACACTTGTGCTGTATGTGGTGTGATGCTCCTCGTAGGCCTGAGGTTTCATTAATGTGTACAGAGAACGGCGACATGCTGCACAGTGTTAAAGAAAAACACTCCTTGGTTTTCCATTTCTGATCCCTGGAGCTTTGTTTCCAGGAGGTGATGTTTTGGCATGAAGACGATGTTATTGGGTAATCTTCGCATCTCGTCCTTAACTCGCACTCGAAACTCACACCATGCGGTGCAAATATGATTGTGTCTCACCTCCCCGTGATCAATAGCATCTACTGTTTGTTGAAAGGAACGCCCTTTTGAGAGATGCGATACTTAATAATTAATGGTGTAACATCGTCATTATTCATTTTAGATAAGAACCCATGTTTGTTTTTTGTTTTTTCATGTGTGTTTGCATTGAATAATGCACAAAATCCCCACACGGTTATGTTAAGAATTCACCTCTGGACACGATCATTGCCGATGGTGTTTTAGGTTTCACGTTCTTCTACAGCTGCTTCTGTAACCCACTTTCACCCACGTGTTCCGCCTCTAATGCTGGTATTCTTTTTCCTTATTTAACAGCTGTTTGTCAAATTAATAATATAATAAATTCTTCTTTAGACCTTCATTGTGGGATTTCTATCTTTATCACACATTGACACGGGAGGAGGGGGGGGTGGGGAAACAACAACAACAGCCAGGCATAAAGTGCACTTTAAAGTCTTTATTTGGGACGCGTGGTCACAGCGGAGCACAGCTGTTGCAGCTGGCCGGCTGTGATATGTTTGGCGGCAGCTTTACGGCCTCCCGTCAGTCAGCATGCTGAAATACACAAGACCGGGATGTTTATTAGCAACCGCATACACAGTGTCAGAGTTACTCATGACCGCACTGGAGATCACATGAGAGGGCCACGAGAGGTCGTCTCCAACAGAGGATTACGTCCCGTCTGAGATTAGTTCTCGTGATGCGGCCTGCCGGCTAATTTTGATGAATGCTTCAGAAAGGTCAAAAACTGTGTCTGCGTACCGTTCTAGGAAACGTATTAAGTTGACTGACCTTGCTTCCTTGGTCCCGGGTGCGGACCCGCAGCTTGTTGACCTGCGATTCGGCCGTGTCGGCCCTCTCTTCCGCATCGTCGAGCTCGTGCTGGAGCTTCCTGGACTTGGAGAGGTTGCTGTTGGCCAGCTCTTCCTGCAGAGCGACGGGAAACCAAGGAGCACACTGAAGACGTGCGAGTTCATCGCTGACGGGACATTAATGTGAAACGACTGACGGGTGGACTCACCGCTTCTTCGGACTGCCTCTTGTAGCTCTTCACTTTGGTCTGCAGCTTGTCGATGAGGTCCTGCAGGCGGACCAGGTTCTTCTTGTCTTCCTCCCCCTTAACAGACAGCACGGGGGGCCTCTTAACAACATGCATGAATATGTTACGCCCCAGCATGTCTCTATGTGCAACCACACGGGCGGTTTACCTGGTAGGAGAGCTCTTTGATCCTCCTCTCATACTTGCGGACCCCCTTCTGAAACTCTTGGCTCTTCTTTTGCTCAGATTCCATTTCGTTTTCCAGTTCTTTGACCTACCGGACCATAAACCAATACACTCGTTACAAAACTCGCTGCCCATTACGAGGATCATCACGTGTGACGGTGATTATTTAAGCATTTTAATTTGTCTCCCCATCTCTCACCCTGGCTTCCAACTTCTGGACCTGCTTCTTGCCGCCCTTGAGGGCGATCTGCTCCGCTTCGTCCAGGCGCACCTGCAGATCCTTGATGGTCTGCTCCATGTTCCTCTTCATCCTCTCCAGATGGGCACTAGTGTCCTGCTCCTTCTTCAGCTCCTCTGCCATCGTGGCCGCCTACGAGAATACAGAGATTCATGTAAAATGGACATGAAGTCATCTCAGGGCACAGATCAAATTACAGAATGATACAAACCCGGCGAAGGCTGAAAAGTCAACCAGATCACCATCTCACCCACTGGAGATCCGTTTAGTAAATGTATAATATCCATATCATGCCCATTTATATTTAGTTTATTCTAGATCTTACATCGGTGATGGCCTTTTTGGCCTTCTCCTCTGAATTGCGGCACTCCTGCACGGCGTCATCCACCTCATTGGACAGCGTGGACAGATCATTCTCCAGCTTCTTCTTGTGGTTGACCAGTCCAGTGTTCTGCATCAAAAGACTTCAAGATTACCCCACCAGGATTAACATGCCAGTTCATCTTGTTTTCTATATGTTGTCTTTCATTTCTAAGAAACCCACTTCTTTATTTAAAGAGATCTATGTCACCATAGGGTGGTTTTTAACCGCTTCCTCCTACCTGAGAGTGCAACAGGTTGACTCTCTCGGTGGTCTCGAGCAGCTCATGCTCAGCCAGCTTGCGAGCGCGGTCGTTCTGCTCCAGCAGAGCCCTGAGCTCCTCCACCTCAGCAGACAGGAGGTTGTGGCGGCGCTCAGTCATCGCCACCTGCTCCTTCAGCTGGTCGTTCCGGTGAACAGTGTCGTCCAGCTCCAGCTGAATGTCCTGTCGCCGCAGATGATGTAGGAGCAAAAGATTTGGATGGAATTCATTCCGCATGCGCCAAGGAATCTGACACAAAGTCAATCGCCCGGCCGGACTCACCTTGACCTGGACCTGCAGGTTTCTCAGGAACTTCTGGGACTCTGAGGCCTGCCTGTTGGCATGGTTCAGCTGCACCTCCATCTCATTCAGGTCGCCCTCCATCTTCTTCCTCAGGCGCACCGCTTCGTTGCGAGACTTGGCCTCGGCGTCCAAGGTGGCCTGCATGGACTCCGCTGTTCTTTGGTTGTTATGGCTAGAAGTTGAAAAAAACATTACAGGAGAGGAAACGGTTTGCGTGGAGCAGTCGACGGGATGAAATCAGAAGGAGGAAAAGAGTAATCGACGAATCTCACCGGAGTTTGTCGAGTTCCTCGTCCTTCTCCGCCAGCTTCCTGTCAACGTCGGCCTTGATCTGGTTAAGCTCCAGCTGGATGCGGAGAGTTTTGCTTTCTTCATGCTCTAGAGTGCTCTGGGACAGAAAGACACGTAATGCATGAAGATATTCTGTGGGTCACCTCTGTCAAAAAATATCCCAGACCACAAGAAGGTGGAAGTGAGCGAGCTGCTTACTTCAGCTTCCTCCAGGGCTGCTTGAATCTCACTTTTCTCCATGTCCAGACCCTTCTTTATCTTCTCCAGCTCTTGGATGGTCTTCGCTGCCTGACTGATTTGATCCGACAGGTCAACGATCTCCTCTAGGGTCGCAGAGATAGAAACGTATAAATGTCAAGGTTTCAATACAACCTTCTAACTGGGTATTCATGATGTGAGCTACAGCAACAGGTACCTTGTAGGTTCTTGTTCTCCCTCTTGATGGTCTCCAGGTGATCCAAGGTCTCCTCGTAGGAGTTCTTCAGTTTGAAGAGCTCTGTGCTCAGACCACGACACTCTTTTTGAGAGCTCTCCAGCTCTGACTGGCACTCATCATACTTCTGTTTCCACTCAGCAAGCAGCTGGAGAAAACAACAAGGCAGTGGAGCAAAAGTCATGAAATGATATGCACGGTTGTAGAAGGTACCAGAACCCAAGGCTACCGAAGTCACCAGGTAATAAGACAGATGCACAAATGAACTGTTACTCATCTGACCCTGAATTAGGGTGGTTTCCCTTGAGGACCACCATAGCAACCCTCTGTATTAGTTGCCCATCAGCCCGTACCTTGTCAAAGTTGCGTTGCTTCTTGTCCAGGGCAGCGGCAGCAGCATTGGCACGCTCCAGATCAACGACCAGGTCCTCCATCTCGGTCTGGAGCCGATGTTTGGTCTTCTCCAGGGAGGAGCACTTGGCGTTGGAGGCCTCCACCGTCTCTTCAGCGTCCTGCAGACGGCTCACCAGCTTCTTCCTGATGAAAGGAGATCACAAATGACGCTCACGCATTCAAACGTTCGTTACCATGGTATTCCGCGAGTCGACTCGTCTCACTCACTTGGCTTCCTCCAGCTCCTCAGTCCTCTGGATGGCGTCGGTTTCATACTTAGTCCTCCACTGAGCCACCTCAGCGTTGGCCTTGGACAGACCTCTCTGCATCTCGGCCTTGGCCTCCTGCTCCTCGTCGTACTGCTCTCTCAGAAGGTCACAGTCGTGTCGAGATGACTGCAGTGAATGGGCCAGGGCGTTCTTAGCCTGAAGAGACACATCGTGATGTCAGCCGTTAGTCCAAGTGGAGGAACCAGGTTTGTAGGGAACCACTGACTGAAGCAGTGACGTGGAGCTGACCTTATTCTCCTCCTCCAGCTGTTTCTTGAGCTCGTCCACATTCTGGCTGAAGCCATTCTTGGCCCTCTGGAGCTGCGAGACCATGGATTCCCTCTCTTCGAGCTTCCGGCTCACCTCGGCTACATGGAGGAGAAAAGGGTTCACTCACCTGTCCGTGAAATCTGTTTGTGAGACTTGTGATAAAAAACGAAAGCTTCTTACCAGACTCGGCCTGAGCGCGAGCTTTTTGTGTGCTGGTGTCGTTGAGCTGCCTCTGGAGCTCTTCGGCCTTGGCTTTAGCCTCGTTCATTTGGTCTTCATACAGGCGGCACATCTTCTCTGAAGTGGCCTGCAGACGAGAGGTAGAAACGTTAGATTTTTGAGGGATCTAGTTTGGTTCTATGCTACGCAGCGTGTCTATCCTCCTTTTTCCACCTACCTTGCCCTTGGAGAGATGCTCTACAGTAGAGGCCAGGTCGTCGGCCTCCAGCTTGGCCTCGCTCCTCTCCTTCTCCAGCTTCTGCTTGACCCGCTGCAGGCTGTCGATCTGCTCGCTCAGCTCCGCGACGCTGTCGGCGTGCTTTTTCCGCAACGTCGCCGTGGTGCCCTCGTGGTGCAGCATGGCTTCCTCCAGGTCTCGCCGCAGCTTCAGGAAGTCCGACTCTCTCTTCTTGTTGACCTCGATCTGAGCCGAAGTGGCGCCGCCGGCCTCCTCCAGGCGCTCGCTCAGCTCTTCCAGCTCGCGGGCCACATCGCCACGCTGCTTCTCCACTTTGGCCCTGCAAGCCCGGTCGGCCTCCAGCTCCTCCTCCAGCTCCTCTATACGCGCCTGGAGGAAAGCGAAGGTCAGTTATTCTGTCAAAACGATGTTTCAGAAGTGCTCCGTTAGAGGTTGAGAGACTCGTTTCTCCCACCTGCAGCTCCTTTATCTTCTTCTGGAGCTGATTGACCACGGCTTGCTCATCTTCTATTCTCGAGCTGACTGCATTCATTTCAAAGTCCCTCCTGGTCGAGAATATGCGTTTCATTGGTAATCATTACTTCTTAAAATAGCAAGATCATATTTTTCGGTGAATATTTGAAAAACTCACTTGTTCAGCTTCTCATCAAGTTGCTGCTTGTCGTTCTCCAAGTCCATGATGGACTCCAACGAGAGCTTCAGATCTCCCTCCAGCTTCCGTCTGACCCGTTCCAGGTCCATACGCAGCTTCTTCTCTTGTTCCAGCGATCCCTCCAGCTGATTCACAGAAGGAAGTTACCACACGTTACATGTTATGTATGGGATGGTGACCACCTGGGCTTTCTTTAAGATGGGAAATATACTCACGTCATCCACTTGTTGCTCCAGCTTTGCCTTGGCTTTGGTCAGAGAGTTGACTTTGTCCTCCTCTGCCTGAAGGTCATCCAGAGTCTGCTGGTGAGCCTCCTGAAGAGCCTTCTTCTCTTTGGTCAACTTCAGTATGATTTCATCCAGAACGGCCATCTCCTCAATCAGATTCTTCACCTGCGAGCCCGAAGAAAATATATATATACTTGACACTCGTGAAAAGAGAAATCCAAACCCCCCCCCCCCTCCGTGTCATGCCTCCGGGGCCTCTTAGCGCCCTCTGGAGGCAACTCTTTCCACTTTCAGAGTTCATACCTTGTTCTCAGTGGCGTGTTTCTCCTTTTCCACTTTACTCAGAGTGAGCTCCAGGTCGTCGATGTCTCTCTTCAGCTCGGCGCACTCGTCCTCGAGCTTGCGCTTCTTGGCGACCACGTTGGAGCTCATCTCCTCCTCGTCCTCCAGCCTCTCCGTGATTTCTTTCACCTTGGCCTCCAGCACGATCTTCGCTTTGATGAGCAGCTCGCAGCGGTCCTCGGCATCTGCAAGATTGTCCTGCTCCTGCACGGGACAAAGAGTACGGGGGTTCGGTACATTCCCGCGCTACCGTCTGTCTTTTCCAACAGATGACCGAGTGCATGAGGACCGCCACTTACCGCCTGCAGCTGGAGAGAGAGATCGTTCTTCTCCTGGGCTAGGCCGACCTGCCGCTCCTCCAGCTCTTTGCGCTTGACCTCCGATTTATCCAGAGCCCCCTTCAGCTTGACCAGCTCCTCCTTCAGAGCGGCCAGCTCCTTCTCGGTGGCGGCGCTTTTCAGCAGAGGCTTGATTTTGAAGAAGAGCTTCATCCAGGGCCAGTGCTTCACAGCGTTGAAGGCCCGGATGTTCCACTGGATGATCATCAGCGCCTTGCTGAAAAGACATGAGGAAGAGGGAGGATTTTCATATCATTCACATTTTAAGATGTACTTCTACTCCAGGGGATACGAATGCAATAGCCAGAGGGGTACGTGGACATATTGTGAAGGTATATATATTTATACGTCCACATATTGAATCAGTCTAACAACTAAAGGTCACGGAAAAGTGGCTCAACCAGTTCCCTAAAAGAACTGCTTAAACAATGGTTGTCCTAATTAGCCAAAGTAATTGATAAAAGGTTTAAATAGTCAGCTAATATATAAACAGTTAAAAAAATTAGCTAACGGTTTAGATAAATGGAGAAAACGGTACAAATGCCAACTTGTATGAATAATTAATTGTTACAGCAACCACTTTTATAGTGATGTTACATTAACTAAACACAATGGTGTTGGAGTCGATGAAGTACTCGAGTTCTCCACGCTAAATAAAAACGCATCAGAAGTTCAGATCAAGTTCACAGAAGAAGGTCATAAAGATTCATCCTGGAGTTCCCCGTTTTGTTTTTATGGTTCCTTATCTTGGCTCTAATCCTGCTGCTATCCGCTCTCTTGTATCTAAGCAGACACACAGAGAGAGATGTGAAATGAAATCATACACCTGATGCTGCTTTTGATGTGTCACGACTGCGACCAAATTACCAGATTGATTTAGTCTCGGTCGAATGGCGTCTCGAGGCCCTAAATATGGACCCGGACTGGTCAAGGACTCGCTGTCAGTGTTCAGAAGGTGAGTTTTGAGTGAGCGTGCACACGTCGGGGTGGGAGGTGGGTGCTCGTTGCATTCTTGACATGACTCCAAATGCCGGGTGCCTCTCAAAGGTGAGCGTCCGTGTTTATTTAGAAACTGAAGGCCTCTGTCCGAGGGGCCGACTTTAATCCCGTGTCACCCGCCACGCATCCCATCAATGCGCTCACTTAGAAGTACAGGCGCCGCGGACAAAAGGGGGCCAGGGGCCGCCGGGCATCCAGGGAGGGGGCCGAGGGTTGTATTTTTAGGAAGGGCCGCGAGCAGCTGCCACTTTGACACATGTCGCCACCTGGCTCCGAGGACACCGTCAGCATTGTTTAATTTAGAGAGGCTGGGTGGAGAGAATGGCCGGAGACCTGTGAGTGTGTGTGTGTGTGTGTGTGTGTGTGTGTGTGAGGGATGGGGCACTTATTAACAGTAAGGCCACACACATGCCTGGTAACCATACAAGGGCAAGCGCACGCCTCACACACGCTGATAACACTGCCCTTGCGTGCCACACATGCTAGAGCGAGGGAGTGAACACTAAGGTGTAGTGTGTCACGATCTGAAGGGCTCGCGGCCGATTGTGTTGCTATTGAACCTGTTCAGAAGAGCAACTGTTGGGGGGGGGTGACTTGTGTGTGTGTGTGTACTCATAACTGTTAGGGGGGGGGGGGGGTGACTTGTGTGTGTGCGTGTGTACTCATGTCTTCATTTTCCTGTGAAGGCATTTTCTTCTGTCTGTGAATATGTTTTATGTTCATTCGGGATGATTGAAAAAACGTCTTCTTACGTCATTTCTGAGATCTTGCTCCGCTCCTTCCTCATCAATCGGCCTCGAGCGGCGGCCTGCAGCAGCGTCAGGACTTTGGCCAGACGCTCATCCCTCAGTCCCTCCAGGTGACCGAGCAGGCCGGCCTTGAAGAACACCTGCGTGAAGACAAGGGATCGAATGAAACGGGGATTAAGGGTCTACCTTTAAAAAAAAAAAAATCGATCACATGCATTGATCATCAATAAACCTCGCACCGCTGTTACTTTATACTTTAGATATACACTGTATGCACTTTCATTTTTATTTAAATTTTTACATTTTCATTTCCGTTATTTAAATTCTTAAATGTAATATGCCCTGCTATTTTATTGTATATTTGTAAATATAAATAACATATTTTGCTGCTGCTTCAAGAAATGTCCCTCTGGGGATGAATAAAGTGAAATCTAATCTAATCCAGAGATCTTTTTAGATTTATTAATTAATGCCATCACATCATCCAATATTATCTTTATTTTGCGGATTGTATTGCCATTCACAGCCCTGCTTTACACAAGCTGCTCCTTCCTACCTTTGTGTGTCCAAATTTATACCGGCTGTGGTCGATATCCAGCAGAGACAGCAGCTTCTCCGCGGCTTTCCTGCTGTCCATGAACTTATCATCCGGGATGACTTGGGGGTGCAGGATGCGGTAGCTGAAAAGTGTATGAAAGAGTGTTTCAGGACAGATTACCGGGACTCAAAGTCCGTGTTAATCAAAAGGCGATCTGAACGTGCTCCGTACCGCTGCTTGAATTCGGCATAGAGGATACGGTTGGGAAAGCCGTTCCTGCAGATTCTGATGCCCTCCAGCACGCCGTTGCAGCGCAGCTGGTGCAGCACCAAGAACGTGTCCAAGATCCCTGTCGCGGGGCGAGTTTCAAACATGAGCCCGGTCCCGTGCGTTTGCATCCCAATGATATGCCGTGACGGCGCTGCTTGTTACCTGGAGTCTTGGTCTCGTTCGGGACGATGCAGCGAACAAAGTGAGGCTGGGTGCTGCGCATGTTGGTCATCAGCTTGTTCAGGTTCTCCTGTCGGAAATAGAACAACGCTGCAAATCAAGTTACATGAATAAATACACACACACACACACACATATATATATATATATATATATATTCCGACAAATGAAAAATATCGGCATATAAAATGTTTTATTCTGCAGGACTTTTGACTTCCTCGATGTAAAGGAGCGAGGAGCCAGCACAGACTTAAAGTGATGTTCATGTGATCATTGCCCTAAACATCACTGCAAGTCTTAACTGCCTCCGTCTCATCCGTCCAACGACGCTCGCACAGAACATTTGGAACACTCTCGTCTGCGTCAGTAATGGCGCCCGTTTGACCCCGCGGTGTCAGTCTCACCTTGTGAAGCTGAGACATGGTCTGGAACGAGGCCCCCTTCCTCCTCTTCTCCTTGCCGCCGCTCTTCTGCTCGGACACTGCGGGGGTGACGAGCAGGGTGATTAATTTGACCTCCTTGAGGTGCCCCCTCTGCATGCCATTATAATCCCCGTTCCCTGTACCTGAGTCTGAGGCGACGTAGTTCTCGTACAGAGAAGCCAGCAGCTTGTTGGCGGACTTCCGGAAACACGCCACCACCGTCTCGTTCAGTGGGTCTTTATTTTTGTCCAGCCAGCCATTAATGTTATATGACACCTGTAGAAAGCAGCAGGGACATCATCCATGTTGGTGAACGGTGTGCGCATGAATGAATGTTGTAAGACTACCGTGAGAGAGAGAACTCACCACTGCGGCATAGTGAATCAGCTCAAAATGGGCCTCGACCTTGCGCTTCTTGTCCGGCCTCGGCTTTTGGAAATTGGCCGACTTGCCAATGTGATTATCATACAGCTTGGCTTTGAAGCTGCCGTCGGTGGCCTTTGGGAACATGCACTCCTCTTCAAGGATGGACATGATGCCCAGCGGCTGCAGAAAGAGCGCAGTGTCATCACTCACAGGCCTCTCTTGTAATTCAACCACCTGCTGTGGATAAAAAAACGCTTCGTTCACCT
Source organism: Cyclopterus lumpus (assembly GCF_009769545.1). NCBI lineage: Eukaryota > Metazoa > Chordata > Actinopteri > Perciformes > Cyclopteridae > Cyclopterus > Cyclopterus lumpus. The sequence goes on along the minus strand of NC_046970.1, from coordinate 3,299,566 downwards.
TTTCGATGAGGTCGATGCACGCTTGAAGGTCCATGCCGAAGTCGATGTAGGTCCATTCGATGCCCTCCCTCTTGTACTCCTCCTGCTCCAGGATGAACATGTGGTGGTTGAAGAACTGTTGCAGTTTCTCATTTGTGAAGTTGATGCACAGCTGCTCGAAGCTGTTGAGCTGCAAGGAAAAAAGGGGAGCGGGTGTTCAGGATACGGTAGAGACAGAAAAAACAGTTTGGCGGTCATAGTTTTTTAATGAAAAATTAAATTTGAATCAATGAAAGATAATTACTTACTTCAAAGACCTCAAACCCACCGATGTCCAGGACCCCTATGAAGTACTGGCGGGCCACGGAGGTGTGCAGGGTGCGGTTGATACGTCCCACGAGCCATTTGAACATGCGGTCATACGTGGCTTTGGCCAGAGCACCAACGGCGTAGTTAACCTACACACACACACACACACACACACACACACAGGAGCAAAGCAGCTGTCATTCACATGAATAGCCTCTGTTGCGTGGATACCAGATTCCAGTGTGCGTGTGGAGTATTGATCGACCAAGGTTTAAGAATCAGCGTACTACATCCAACCAGAATGAAGTGAACATGGACACACTGACATTTTGTCCACCCTGTCATGTACATTTCATACGGCAGTTCTGCTTTTATTTGTTTCATATCGCTGTAAAAAAAGATCTCATTCGTCGTCTTTCAGAATTTCTAAACAATGAAAACGCAGACGGCGGACATTGCACCTCCTCACCTGTTCCACGTTCTGCCCCTTCACCACATACTCGTTGCCCACCTTCACCCTCGGGTGCAGGAGGCCCTTAATGAGGTCAGCTGAACTGACGCCCATCAGGTATGAGGCCTTGTCTGCGCCTGGTGACCAAACAAAAATCAAAACGAAATCACAAACTAGCTTTTAAAATCAATACGGTTGTATTCGTGCCGGACGTCCCGTTTGCCGGCTCTTACTTTCGGTGCCGTCGGCCTCCGCCTGCTCCTCCCGCTGCTTCAGCTTGAACTTCATGTTGCCAAAGTGCATGATGGCTCCAACTATCTTATAGCAGCCGTGCTTCTCGTCGGCCAGGAAGCCGAGGATGTCCATGGCTTGCTGTAAAAGAAGACGAGGTCAGTCATCCCACGACTTCACAGACCTCAATGTGGACCGTAATGAAAGCTCGTACGTCAGTGGCCATCAGCTCCTGTCCGTCATCCATGCTCTCCACGGTGGTCACGCCCTGCGAGCAGAAGTGGCAGTCGTACGGGTTGGAGGTCACCAGCAGCATGTCTGGAACAAAGAGTTTACGGGATGGCGTCGCCGTCCTGCCGTCGTACGTGATGAAATATCCAAAGCGGCCACAAGGACTCACCTAACAGCTCCGGCTTCTTCTGAGACATGATCTGGTAGTAGATGTGGTAGCTCCTCTCACCGGGCCGCTGGAATATCACTCTGGATTTTTCCAGAAGATCTGGAAGGGGAGAGGGAGAGAGAGAGAGAGAGAGGGAGAGAGAGAGAGAGGCATGTTCGTATTCGACGTGGACCAAGAAGAAGAGAACTCCATGACTGACACGATGTGTGACCATTAACGTTAAATATCAACTCACATATGTCGATATCGGACGAGGCTAGTTTGCCAGAAGGCCCGAAGTGGATCCTGATGAACTTGCCCTGTGGGGAAAAGATATTTTAAATGCTCCAGAAATCAAGCAACAAATGCTCAAAGTGATTTTAATGTATGCACACTGTGTACAGTACAGGGGGGAGGGGGGGGGGGGGGGTTCCTGGTACTCACAAAACGGGATGAGTTGTCATTTCTTAACGTTTTGGCGTTCCCAAACGCCTCCATGGCCGGGTTCGCCTCAATGATCTGATCCTCCAGAGTCCCCTGGGTGAGTGAAAAGTAAACATTATTGTTTACTGTTCACATTGTATTTTAAATCACTGTTTAACACAATGTACGAGTGTCATTTCTCCCCTCCTGCAGTTTAAACTCACCCCTATTTTAGTGCCCAGACCTTGCTGCAAAAGAACAAGTTGAGAAGCCTGTGAGTTTCATATCATATAAATAGATGAATAATGCTTACACAAGCAAAAAGGGAAACATCATAACCAACTGGAGAATTAGATAGTTGTTAAAGAGGTGGTAAAAAAAAAAAAATGGCCACCTTGTTTTATATGATGAGGTGTGGTGACCTCAGGGGAGAGAAGAAGGGAAGGAAAAATGAACACAGAAAAACCAAAACTCAAAGCCAAGGGAAAAATGACATGGAAAGGGAAAAAGAAAAATAGTTAAAAAATCAGTCAGAAAGAGTAAAGTGGCTGGAAGGGCTTCACAACACATGAGGGTGAAGACATGTTGAGTGAGGAGAATGTATACGGACACGGTTTAAAGGGGATACATGGAAGGATTCCTGGGACCAAAAATTAAATAAATAAGAAAATAGAGCAAAAAAAAAACCAAAAAAAAAACCTGGGAAGCAAAAACGTTGCCACGTCAGCCTTACTCCTTTTTTGCCAGTTGTTTCCCCAATAGCTGCCACAATGGCAAAATACTGAATGACACGTTTCGTGTTGACAGTTTTGCCAGCACCGGATTCTCCGCTACAGGAGTGTGAAAAAAATAACAATAAAGTGTACATACAACAAGGTAAAAACTGGTAGTGTAAATCAAAAAATAATGACACTGCATGTCACAAAACAGACAGAAAAATTGAAGAAAAAAAACAAGTGAATATAAGATTTCAGTAAAAAAAAAGAAAAAGCCCAAAAATCTAATTTTGAAAATAGCTTGTGTGTGGACGGTGTACATGTTATAAGGTGCTTGTACAGTTAAAAGCTATTTAATTCTCCAATTTAATAAAAAGACAGAGAAATAGATTCACTTCAGTTGGCACTTACGTGATGAGCATGGACTGGTTCTCTCGATCTGAGGGGAAAAAAATAACACGAGGCGTGTAACATAAACTGAAGAGTTTGCGCGTTGAATTTTTTGGCACGCGTGTGTGTGTGTGTGTGTGTGTACCGTGCGCCGTTCTAATATCTTAGTGTGCACTCACTGCGCAGCATGTCATTGTATGCATTGTCTGCGACGGCGTAGATGTGCGGCGGAGACTCGTAGCGCCGTTTGCCTTTGTAGGCGGCGACCACGGGGGCCGTGTAGACCGGCAGCCATTTGTACGGATTCACCGTCACACAAAAGAGCCCGGAGTAGGTCTGAGGAGACACGGCACAACATTAACACACCGTGACATAGACGCCGCCACCCAAAGCCAAAATGGCCAGTACTGTCACTGCTCAAGCTCGCAGTTGTAATTTAATCTGGAAAATGATGCCTCTTAAGGGAACATGGAAACACGGGAGCGGGGGAAGGACCATCAGACCATAACGGGACACTCACGTAAATCATCCAGGCGGAGTAACGCGTGCGCAGGTTGTGCAGCACAGAAGCCTCGTTGAGGTGCGTCAGCATGGCCATGTCTTCGATCATGTCGTACTTAGGAGGGTTCATCTGCTGGATGTCGCAGTCCCTCACCGACAGAGACTGAAGGGATGGACGCGAGGCAGACATGAGGAGGGGGAACCGTGGGGTCGTACCAGCGTGTCCATTCATTACCGCGTAGAGATCACTTACCCTCCCGTCTTTGGTCTCAGCCGTGACTTTGTCACCGCTGAGCTCCTTGATCTCCACCTCGATGTACGCTTCTTTTTCATCGGGGACCCAGGCTTGCTTCTTACCTGTCACGGTGCAGCAGACAGAGGAGGATGTTGGGAAGTATAGCAACACGCCTCGTAGTACAGAAAATAAAGAACTACACCAAATGATCACAACATTAAAGTGCATCGCTCAAATGAGCACGTGTTGCAGAAAATACTCACCTCCAGTTATTGTAAAACTATATTTCTATAGCACCTTTCAAACAACTAATTTACAATAAATAGTGATTCATTGTAACATTTTGCTTTGAAAAAAAAAAGTATTGGGTCAATTAGTTTAATAGGATAATACAGTCTGAACCTTTTTTTTGCCATTTTTGTCTTTAAAAACACTGCACATTGTTGCCTGGTTTAAAAACAGATATGAATTTGACATGGAATCAGAAACTGAATACATTTTGGATGAGACGTTGCCGTCTTCTTTAAACTCTCGGTGTCAGGCCTACCGTCAAACGCGTTGTTGAGCGACGCCATCGGGTCCGTGCCAGACTTGCGTAAAAACGGCGCAGCCTCCCCGAATTCCTTCATGTCAAAGCGCGACATGGTGGCAGCTCCTCGCCGGCACCCAAACAACCCGACGCACCAGACAGACGAGGTGAGGAACTCCTCTGGTGAGACAACAGAAGCTTTGCGTTAGGGTCAGTCGCTCTTTTATCTGTTAAAGCGGATTTCTTTTTGGTGCTTCTTCAGCCATCAATTCTCGACGAAAACAACAAAACAAAAAGACTCCCTGTGCGTAAAGAGCGCACATCCACCATCAACACAAGTGAGAACACAAATATAGAACACCTCCCCTCGCTGCGCGTTAACTGACACGTGCCAGAAGAAGGCAAACCGTCTCCCTATACTGCTGTACTGGAACTGTTACTCTACAAAACACGTCAAAGGGCGGCCGACCCGTGCGTAAAATGCGTAGAGATCAACCTACCAAAAACACAAGTTGCCCGCTGACCTCAGGACGACCACAACGAAATGACAGCCTGGTGAGATGTGCCCTCCTTTATACTGTGTTCCCCAAGGTCACGGTCAGTGGACATTTGTCCCTCATTAGCATATGCCACCTCCTCCGGCGCCCATTGGTGCTGAGCGCTCGTCTCAATTGACACAAAAGGAAAGCTGCGTTTTTGTCATTGCGCTAAACCCAAGCCGGCTATTTTTGTATCCCAGTAATTTATGCACTGTACACACTGCGAGGGAGTAGGAGAGAGTGGCATTCGGAGCATCCCTGTAGCAGGGGGACATTTTTTTCCACTTTTCTTTTACACAAAGCCTGTAAATTAAACGGAATATTTGTGGGAAAACCACCAAATTATGCGCATAGAATATTAAAAGACGTTTTTTAAGTTACGATCAGTAGTTTTAGGAACATATTGAGTATTTTATTTTGTTTTTTATTCACCCTCGACCTCCTGATAAACACACATGACCTCTTCCCACTTTAGGTGATGCGTATGAGCTCATGTTGGCCTCTAAGTTAATAGGCCTGTAGCTTCAGTGTTGTTCAGTGCCAACAGTGATGTTTGCTATTGTGTTTGGCCACGGAGGATGCAACCTTAGAAGAGATTATTTCAGGAGCCGCGTGGCATTAAACATGCTACTATAAATACACAACATTATATTAATAGAGAGAAACATGGCGTGTGGCTCCTACGCAATAAAGAGTCTCGCGTGCATTTGGAAAGCAATAAACATGAGCGACAATTCATTCATGATAAATGATGAAAGCTCTGCAATTTAATTTCAGTTTTTTTTCCAGATTGCCAGCAACACGTAGAGCCCCCTCGGGAACTATTCAACGGTAGCACGGTGGGTTGAATGCTCACAGGGCTGCTGTCATTTTGTGTGTTAATGAAGCAATCAATCAAACTTTATCTATGTAGAACAAGAAGTCAAATGCGACTCCAATTGCCAAATGCGAAGAAAAAACTGAAAAAGCACAATATAAAGTAATACAAATTATATTTAAAAGGCCTGAAAAAAGGTGCGTTTTAACTTTTCTTTTAAAGATACCAGCGCTCTCTGCTCCACTAGATCCACTAATTCTGGCATTAGCGCTGCGCCTCTCACTCTCCGCCTCCACTAGATCTGACCTTCAGAGCAAGGGGAGAGGTGGGTGCCTGGTATGAGAGCAGGGTGACAGTGCAGCACGGTGGGGGGGGGTGGGGGGGGAACCACAGTTTCTCAGAATAGACAAAGCCAGAGTCCAGCATTCCTGATAGGGAGATTGACTGTTAACTGTTGGCCGCGTCGGATTCTGCAGAACGCCACCGAGATAAGCCGGAGACGGCCGTCTGAGACGCTTCAACTTTTAAAAACAAGAAGCGCTGGGCCCACTTTTAATGTGGCAGAAAGGGTTTGTTCTATTTTCTCTCAACACACACACACACACACACACACACACACACACACAC